>NW_028262291.1:37499421-37731921 GCF_047370975.1 Nipponia nippon
CTTCCTATTATTAAAAAAAAAATCTTAGATGGGTTATGTTATTAAAAACAAGGAATCAAACATAAGTAAAACTGATGCAACTCCATTTAATCAATGTGGGAATTTTTAGTGAATTTGTGCATTACAGACCTACAGTCTGTCTGAAATTTTCAGGAAAATACAAATTGAGAGTTTCTTACACATTCGCCTTGAAGTTAACAGACTAATTACACTAACTGATTTATTAATAAATGGGGCTTTTTGTCTAATTATTGTAAGTACTAACAGACTGGGGAACCATTTTAAATGTCTAATGTGCCTTGAAACCATTTTTTTAGGTTAATTACATTTCTCACTAAAGTCACTATAGATATGCCCCTTAGGTTTTACACTGGAAGATTAAAGAAAAAAGTAAAGATGATTACCTCATTGGCCAGCTCCAGTAATACAGGGGCAGCCGCATTTTTCATCACTCCATTCAGGTACCTAGACAAGACAAAGCCAGGTAATTCTGCAGTGGCAAGAAAAGGCCAGTTTATACATGTCAGTATCCCTTGTGAATCTCTTTCATTTGGGGGAAAGTACTCCAGTACAGAGTATTTAATGGGAAATATTTTAAGAAACAAATATTTTAAACAATCACTAACTCTCCAGGGTTGTCTCCTTTTCATCTGCAAAATATATCAATCGCAATTAAGTCCCTGGTAAAAACCACAATAAATGAAGAAATTAAAAAAATTTTTGGCTTAATGACATACAAATAAATTATACCCGCACTACTTAAAGATGCATCACAGGCAAATAAACCTCTATTATTCACAGTAAAGATTTTCGTTTCCACGTGACCTTCAACTATGATGGCACACTGTGTATCTTACTCAATTCACTACTGTGCACAAAAACATAAATTCTGGAATTTAATCCACGTTTTATCAACTGGGCAGTAGTTTAAATACTAAAGGCTTACTTCAGTGAAATCAGAGTCTTAACAATCAAATTAATATTCCAAAGAGAAAAGAAAATAAGAAATATTTAGGATCCAATAAAGAGTGATAGAAAGTAATTATCGTATCAATGACAAAGGCTTAACATTTCCAGTTAACGGTATTAGACCAATATGGATACACAGTGATGTTTCTGACCATCGCATCACACAACATCACCTTCCTCACCTCTGTTACTTTCACTGTTTGATGTTTACATTTCAATAATGCCTAAAACCTGTTCTCAGGAGTTGATGAGAAGAAGCTCTGTTATTGGAAGTCACTTTGTGCTTTGCAACCATGTGGAAAAGAACAATAGTTACCAACATTTGAACCTGCTCATTTATCCTATCTGTATTTGCATAGCACATCATTACTGATATCATTAGAAGGCCACAGCCTTTCCAACTCTATCATTATCTATCCATCAGAAGCCACTCTTCTGCTCATTAGTTACAGACATTAAAATTCTTTATGATTTTACCTTTCTGTAGAATGGGTGTAACACCTTTACATAAACCTCTTCACAGAGGATTAGAGGCCTTTTTGTTTGCAAGTTATTCTGAGGCTTAATGAATAAAGGAAATGATAAAAGCTTTTTGCTGTAACCATTTCAATTCTACATAAAAAGCCACAAAACAAGATGCCTTGTGTATAGTTAAACGTTGAAAATTTATAACAGAAGAAAAAAAGGAGAGATCATAAACAAAATACCTAACCAGGAAGATTTACTTGAGATTAATGTTCTAAAACATGCATCTAGTTGATCGAACAGCAAAGCTACAGCTGACAATGGAGTAATTTTCTGTCAGATATTTCTAACACTACTGGCAATTCCATTATGGACTAACAGGTCTCACATGTTGATGGCAATACTGATCTTAAACACTTGCTGGTCCTTCTCGTCATTTGCCTTCGTATTTGCCTAAATTTAAGACTAGTAAGTCTCAGCAGAGCAGCAGAAACTACTTCACTCAACTGTACTTCTACTTGCTCCCAATAGGTACCACTCGAAATGACTGCCTTCAAAAATTGGTAGTTTCTGACCTAGGAAAGCAATAGGAGAACAATTATTTGCTTGTATGTGGGTGGGAATAGGAAGGAGCATACCACACAGACTGGGGTTTACAGCGGTAAGATGGATGCTACAAAAGAGTAGAGGAGATGTTTGTCATGTTTATGCTTGAGGCATTTCAAACTGGCTTCTGACTCAAGTAGTCTGCCCCTGTAGCTTACGAAACATACTGCACAGTAAATCTACTAAAACAGGATTGAGGTGAGTTTTCTAACTATTAACCAGAACATCTCTGATTTTAAAACATGTGCATTTTATTCGGCCATGTTAATACATTTGCAATATGAAATACCCAGAAACAGCATAAAGAATGATTTTCCCTATCACCACCATATAGCTTCATACATAATGCATTAGTTATGTACTATCATACTTCAGACAGTACAGAAGGGGACAGGAGACCAAATCCTCCTACCTGATGTGAGCCAACCTTAATCATATCTACAACCTTACTGACACCAATACACTGCTGCTTTGCACAAAGCAAAATTTGGTCCCATGTTTCAGGATTAAGTTGTTGGAACTAGTAACACAATCATCATAAAAGTGATTTAAATGATTTATATGTGTTCTAAGAAAAGAGTTATTTACACAGCAGTTACAATTAACATAGGGCATTTCACTGAAACTGTGCTAGTGAAAAGTAATTAAAAATAGTATTGTATATACATGGTTATTAACACAACAAAATTTTAAGCCAATATTCTTCCTAAACAAGAATCAACACTAGGAAAAGTGCAATGTTATCCAGTGCAAATTTTTACAGAACAATACAACTAGTAAAAACCAGAAAATCGAACCCCCAAAACAATTCATACTAGATATTCTAAACCAGTGTCTGGTATAATCAAGCTGTGCTTAGGTTTTAAATATATGATTCTGCGGAAGCACAGTTAATTGTTTACAAATGAAGGCTTTTTGTTTATTTTCCTGATTCATACAGATTAATATCAAGCATAAATATCAGACATCTATAATCACAAGTATGAACTCACTTGCCATGCAAGCTCCTCAGATATGTCAGTCTACAAACTAATATTTTAATTGGGTACCTTTACCAGTTATCAGTATGCCCCAATTATGTCATTGCAATATTTTTAGTAAAGCCTATAGAAGTAACAGGCAAACTATAAGGTGTAGCAAATACAATTTATTAGCTTAAGACGCAAACAATTGTAAAATATTGTAAAAATGACATGAAGGTTTTCATCCTTCCTTAACAGCTATTTCTGACACTTCCGTTGATAGAACCGGAGTGATCTAAAAATTAGTGCTTTAACTGGCAATCCATGAATTTAATAGGTAACTTTTTCTAATGTAACACAAATGTTGTTTTAAAAGTACAAGCAACTGTAACAGAACAAGCTCCCTTGCTGTAAGGAAGTTATCATCAATATTAGTCTTGACACAGAAATCCTGTAATTATAAACTGTAGGCAATATATAATAAATGCTATCACATACACTGTAAAAAATATTTGTTTAGCCTGACTTAGAGCCAAGGAAGTAAACCCTTTCTTAATTAGACTAACCAAAAGCTGAAAAATTTCTGCATTTTCACTGAAAAACATTTTTAGGTGAATTATTCTGTATTCCTCATCCCAAATTTTTAATTTATTTTTATAGAAAATTAGCTTCATAAGCTAATAAGCTAATTTACTCATAATTGCCATAACAATTAGTAGTTATGATGATACTCTTTAAGCGGGGTGGGGAGGTCATACCTTTGGTAGTAAGTTTCAATAGCTTCAGCAGTGTGATGCTTGGCATGTGTTCTTTTGATTTGTTTCTAGAAAAACAAAAAAACAGAGTCTTACAAATGTGTCATAGATCAAAACACAGAAATCAACTGCCCAAACACATGTTCCTTGGTTACACTTTGATATATAAACTGAAGTATGATTTTAGATTTTGTAGAGAAATGACATTCAATCTACCTATTGAATTGAACGTCTTCAGACTGTACTGCAATGTACCATATATGTAAAAGCCAATAAGGTCACAATAATTGAATCTAAATAAGTTTACTGAAGGCTGCAGAGGGCAAAGAAAAACTTGTTCTCTCTTTCAACCTTTGTATTAATTTTCCCTCAATTCAATTCCATCTAAGTCTGGTGCACTCTAGTTTTACAATTCAATTGGCATTTTTAACCAGGAAGAACATTGCTTAAAAACAACTTATTTGAAAAACTACAAAAAGTAATTCCATAGAGACTTGCCACTTGACTGACACCTGTCATCTCATGATAAATGACTCCATTTTCTGCCTCTCTTGCCTTCTGCCACTCCGGCAATGGTCATTTATCATCATCTCTGTCAGCAATGGAAAGCAGCACTGACAGTGCAAGTCAGCAAACATTTAGCACATGGAACCACGCAACACAGGGAAATTATTATTGTCAGAATAATAATGGTTTAGCATAATTTATTACGGGTCCACCAAATAAGCAAAGGCTAGATGTTATTAGACAGATGGATGGGTAGGCTTGGCAGCCATCCACTGAGACTCAGGCGGTGCTTGATGTGGAAAAGGGAACATCCTCCAAACCAATCAGAAAGCTGGCAGTTCAATTACAAAGAAATAAAGGGACATTCATCATTCAATTAGGCACCTGTCAACCCTCACAAAGGAGAAAACTTCTAACCTGGTACTCCTGGGAGAAGATGCTCAGCAGAGTGGACTGCGATTGACTGGAACAAATAAAAGAAGGACAAAGTTAATTACTGGAGTGCACTGCAAAGAAACAAAAGAGAAGGGAGCTTCAAAGGTAGGCCTGCTGCCCTGTAATCTAACAGAACATGAAAACAAGTGTGGAAAAGTTGTTCCAGATGAACACCTCAGACAAAGGCTTCCTGCTGCTAGGTCAAGGAGAGAGTGTATGAGGGAGGAGAGGAAAATATAGCAAGAGTTTCAAAGCAAACGAGCATATTGTTTGGCTGATTCCTTTTTCAGCTTCAGAACTCACAAAGTTCTATCAGGAGCAGGTAGCTAAGTTAAAAGGGAACAGGCAAAAAGGAAAACAAAGCAAAATTTCCATTAATAATTGATGGAGTTAAATTCCATCAGCAGTTGGGAACATGCTGCTTGTTCATTGGCAACATATTGAAATTCATTTTGTTAGCAGCAAGGGAACCTCTTCAGTAGCTGTCTCATATTCAGGTTAAAAAATCCCCCCTCTGTCAGAAGTAGCATATGGGACCACTGGAACATTCCCACTGAAACTGATGTGCTTTGAAAATAGAAACTTTCACAGCAGGAAGCCGAGATTCCCCGGAGTCGGTCATTTCCAAAAGCTGCCATAAGCTTCATTCATCTAAGGCTCCACTCAATGTCAAACACCTGGCAATGAAGCAACCTGGAAAGCATTCTTCCCAAGTGGGAATTTTTCTCTCTGAATTGTTACCATTTAGAAATGGGACAAGATTTTTTTTCCCCTCTGAAAGGCAATCAATACCACACCGCTACTGTTTTCAATTGTCCTCTGTGGATGTATCTACCTCATCACATCCTGAATACAATTAATTACTCCTGATATATTTTCCTACTACATGCAACTTGAACAAATTATAGTCTCAATAAATCCAGTTTTATGGTACAGCAAAGCATTATGAATAATTAACATTTTTCCTTTCATGAACTTATCTACTAAGGCATAGCATAGGTAGTTCAAAGATTCAGCAATGTCTAAAGTCTTGCTCTTCTGCCAGGTTTCATGTACATTCAATGTAAATGTTCTCTCTGTACTTAAATGGCCCTTCTTGCAATTTTCACACCTCAGAAATACTAATTTAAGATACGGAAGTCTTACTGCCATTTTCTAAAGGGAAAACTGAGGCACAGAATGACTAAATGGTTTGTTCAGGTTTAAACAGACGGTATGTCTATGCCACACCATGTAAAATATTACCTTTAAACCAACCAGTTGAAGCTTCACCAACAAAGCAAGTAGGTTAATGCAGTGCTATGCAAAGAGCCTACTAGTTTGTCTTATCCATATCTGTACTTCCAGCATCTTTGCCATAACGCTGTATTTTGGGCTTGTCTGCCCAGTGCAACATCTGTGTGACAGCAGTAAGCTGAGCCTTGATCTCCGTTATTTAACACATGAGAATGTTCACCCTGAATACTCACTGACTGAATGCTAAAAACGTAGAAAAATGACAGCAACATAAACTGACTAATATACAGACTTATCAAATTAACGGATTACAGAAAAATGAATTACAACATAGTCAAGAATTTAAATATTCTTAAATATACCTCATTTGACACAGAGGCCAGGAGATATGTACCACAATGCCTCCCCAAAAGGTGCACCATCCAATTATGGCAACCTTCAACATGCATGTGTAATCATTAGAAGGTGAACAAAGGAAAGAAATTAAGATTATATACTTATACAGGCTATATACATATGCAAAGCTAAGGTATTTCAAATTGATTTATTTAAAGAAAACCTTCAGGCTATAAATAAGTTGGCTACATATGGCCCCCTAATGGCTCTCCACGTAACTATTATCATCTTGCAGATTTACACGGTCGTAATGGTAGAACTGAATTTAGAGAAAAGATGTGTAAAAAACCAAAACAAGACAGCATTTAACTGGATTTCTGGTTTGAGTTCTCTCCCACTGACATACCAATTTTTGTATTTTGAGGCTATTCCCAGTATGATTACTGTACTTATTGTACCATTATCCTATTATATTCACTGACATATCAAAAAGAATTAAGACCATTATCCCACTCTTCACACTCCTGACTCTTGTCCATTTTATTTGTTCCCTTGGTGTCCTTGGGTTTTGCCCTTCAACTTCTGTTTAGCCCGACACTCCTCTCCTATGCTTCCAACTGTTCAGAATCACGAACCCTAAAAAATTCAGTCCAACAACTGAACAAGTTGGATATATACTGGATTGCACTACAAAAACATTATGACTGTGACAAAGAGAATTATTTCAGTAGTACCATTCAAAGAATTTCACACCTTCCTACCAGAAGATCTTTCTCCTTCCACAGGAGAAGTGGATTTATATCTTCACGTGGCTGCTTCCATGTTTATTCTGGTTAATGTAGTTCCCCTCTTAAACACTAAAACCCCCTATCTGCCACTCAGCGTTCCCTTGCCACAATTCCATTGCCATAACTTCCTGGCAAAACGAAACAGCCCCATAAAACACGGCTGGAGCATCTATTGCAAGATGCCATTGACAGAAAGCTGAAACATCGTGGTTTCGGAAAGTGCTGAAAAAGACAGCACTGGGCACTTGGAGAGGGGACTGAAGTCATGAACATGCATTTGCACTGCAAGACAGCATGATCACAACTGCTGATACTGACACCAGGGCTACTGCTGTGTACGTTATCATTACTTCTACAGGAGCAGCCAAATTCCTAGGGCTCCATCCGTCCTCTGACGCTTCTATACAGGATTTCAAAGCAGCAAATGAGCAGACAAATTAATATAGCTGAGGTACCCAGGAAAACAAACATAATACTGAAAATATCTTTTATTCAAAATAACATTTCAATGCTGCAGTATTGCCTCCTGAAGAATAAACTTTATAGTAAGCCTCATGGCTTACTGGAAGGCTAGGGATATAGACATCTTTGTGTCGAGCAAGCTTTTTTGTCGAGGACCAACTGTAGAGCCAAGGTACAGATTTCCTGATTTTCTGAAATAAAGAAACAAAAAACCCCAAACTCCTAATTCCAAGTACTACCTAGTTTAAATAATTAATAAATTAACTGTTACTCATCTTGTAGAACTAAACCTATTTTCCAGGAAAACAAGCAACCTTTCATCTTAAGTTCTGTAGCAGCCACTTTCATAGAAACATTTTCTTCTGCAGTTCCAGATGGTAATGGATCTAACTCCCAGAGCTCTGTTCAAAGCAACCAGCCTTGCTCTTCAAATATCGTCTTTTTCTTGTACATCAACATCCATAATGAACCAATTTACCTTTTGTTACTCTGTGTTGATGTCGGTGGCATACTTCCATCTGAATGCCTGATGCACTTTGTGCTCTTGTCAATACATAACTGGATTTAGGCAGAAAACCAAAATCTAAACTCTGCTACAAAATGCCCGTTTTTTTTAAAGACAATAACTTTTATTTTAAAAAATGAAATGTCATTTCTAGGTTTCAAATGATATAAAGATATAAAAATTTTCTTACCATAAAAAAAAAGTATTACAGATATCAAAGTCCATCCACATTTGAATGGGATGAATGGGATGCCCAAGTCAGACCAGAACAAGAGATAAGAGAAATTATCTCTAAGATCTTAGAGATCAGTCAAGCTAAAAAGACAACTGCAAGTCTGGTGCTGGAAAAAGAATATGCCTCATCCTCATTTAATATGTAAGAATAAAATTTAGACCATTCTCTTCTAATGAATCCTGGAATTGGGTAGAGGAGGAATGCTATCATCCCTGAAGAGTATTTCAGAAGTGTTTTGTTTTGCAGTGAGTGTTCATACATAAACTAGTAACAGATAATATGCTGATGCAGATCAGTGCTTCATAACTAGGCTTGATATAAAACTCTGGCCAAGAAGCAGCTAGTAAGGATGAAAAGAATTTAATTTGATCAGATCATCTTCTCAACAAAGCAGGCTTGCAGATCTAGCCAAGATTTGGGGTGCTGTCCAACTTAATATTTGCTATTTGCTACAGCCTAACCAGGAGAAATCCAAACATGACAGCTTCTTGCAAATAACTAATTCTTTAGGGATAAGACAAAACTTACACTTTTCTACTTTATTTTATGAGATTACTGAAAATGTAAAATTTTAGGTACAAAACCAAGTTTCCACTTGTTTCATATATTCATTTTGAAATGAGTTTCCTTTCCTTCATCTTTAACTCCACACTTTTTGCCTAAAATAGAAAGACTAAGCTTTACATTTCATGTATTTTACCACGGAACAAAGGAAGAGTATCTAGAGAGATCTGTACAAAAAAAAAGTCAAGAGTAAATATGAACTGCAGTATTTAATCCAGTAACTATTCACACAAATGGAGACAAGCAGGGGGAAAGCAAAGTCCATAATGAGACAAATATATATTATACATAGAATAGCCTTGATTTTTTTTTAAACAAATGAAATCTACAAAGAACATTGCTTCATTGCTTCCCTTTCACAAAACGAAATACTCCACCTCATTAACATGATAAATATATTGGTTAAGAAACTGAGTGTGGGGGCAGGAGCCGCATTTCCAAAATTCAGAAGCTGTTATGTGTGAAATCCCAAAGCAGCAGTGTCAAACCTTCTCTTGGAAGTGCATACAGCACTGCACTTAGCCATTGTACCAATTCAGGCAGGGGGAGAAATTGTTTCTTTCCTTCCACTGTCTCCAGTGTGAGTATGTAGTGCTAGTCATATCCCTTCGTGAAATGTTCTGAAGCAGACAGCAAGAGTCTCTCATTTCTAATAATTGCAAAGAACGTCCCCGTTCCATGTATAATAAGTTTTTAAATATTTTTACTAATGCAATATTGAGCTTTAAAACAAAAGTAATACATAGAACTTAAGGCTAGAATTGCGTGGTGCTGCCATGCTGGATTAAAAATCTGTATGAGGAAAGAAATATCTATATTTGACGAATTTAAATGACTGGGGGTGGAAGGGGAATCCTCCTCACAGCTATCCTGAAATTCCAGAATGTGTGCCTAAAATACATTTTTCCTGTTACATTGTCAAAGACGTGAAAGAAACCCAAACAGCCTTTTAAATTCTCATCTTCTGTACTGCAAACACTTTGGAACAGCGACTCCTAAAGTAAGCAATGTTTCTACGCTGCTTATCACATGCTAACCAGTCCACTCTTATTTCTAAAAACTCTGTCAATAATGGATTTCAAATAGATCTAGCAGCATCGGTTCATATGCATAACACATGCACGGATGCATAAAGCCTCCGTGGCTTCCCAGAACTGCAGGGTGTAGGCTAACAAGCCCCACAGTTACACCTCTAAATCAACTAAAGCCAGCCTGATAGCGAAATTCCCACCTGAGAGGAGGTCACAACTAGTGGATTCTCAGAATTTCTTCTACGCGTCAGGATTGTCAGGATGGGAAAAAGGCTCCTTAGCAGTCTGAATGGTCCCACATGAGGATCCAGGACAGCTCAGGAATAAAAAAGGCCTACCAAAGCTTGAGAACCACTAGGCTCACATGCATCCAAGCACTAAAGAACATGGGACTAGAGAGGGAGACTCACCGACATCTAGAATAGTTACGGCTTTAACCTCTCTTCACTGCAGCTTTTAATATTAAAATCTTTCCTAAAGTTTTAATATGCTTGCAGTCACTTCTCTGAATGAAAATTCTCAAAAAGCAGATTATTGTCTCTGTACATGTTTGTACTGTATCATTCACAAATCTAACATTGATTTATTGGAAGTCAGTGAATTACCAATTTAAGCTAAATCAATATATGTGTGTGTGTGTGTGTGAATATACATGTTTAAATCAATATATGAGTTTGAACTGGAGTAACTAAGTGACATAAAAGTACCTAAGTCTTTAGTTACAACACAGTAACTTCTGTGAAGTGGCTGTCTTCCAATGTTACAGCTTTCTAGCTATACCAGTTCAAGTCTGGGACACAAAACCGGTTTTATTATCTCTGCATAAGAAGCCTTCCATACAATGAAGCATTATCAGTAGCTACTACTTTGGGAACTACAAAGCCAATACAGTGCTGTTGGGGAAATACTCCCATTACAAATCTATTAATACTATAAAAATTCAATAAATATATATATAAGACAAGAAGTACCTGCTGATATGCTCATTTCAGACTTAGTACCATCATACTTAAAATCAAGATAAAATTCAAGCTCATCTGGAGAAAAACAGCACTAATCAATTTTGAAATTCTCCGATAAGTTCAATAAACTGTACAACAGCTCAACTCAAAAGGTTTAAACATGAATCACTTAGTAAAAATTGTCTTTGCATCAAAGTCAATTTATACCTTTGGTAGGATCAAAAATAAAAACCAAAAGTAAAGAGTCCAAGGAAAAAGACATCCAGCATTGCAGGCTTACGCTACCCAATGATAATAAAAAGGTTAAATGCAGGCATGTGCATACAAGTTTGCTGCCTATAGCCAGGGTTATGAGAATAACTGTATGACAAAGCTCCGAGAAGGCTACTTGAGAAGAGTCATCACTTCTATGACCTTGACACTGGTTGGTCCCACAACTTCTATACAATTTAGTGATGTGCGAGAACAGATGATGGTGCAATACATAGAAATGGCAGCATTTAAAATTCATAGTAGCATAAGGCCATTACTTTTCCCACTGGGCCACTTGAACTTTAATAATGTCTGACCTAGTTGGCCAATAAGTTCTAGCAGCAGACAGAGGAAAATTGCCAGTATTAGATACTGTTTGAATGATTTTTCATTTAGAAAGACTTAGAAGTTCCTTTAAGAACAGGGCACCAATTCTTTCTGTAGACACCTCATTTCTTGGTGTCTGTTGTAACAGCCAATGTATTTTAAAACAACTGCAGACTATGAACAATCTGTATCAGACATGAAAAAAAATAAAATGCAGAGGTAAATACAAATTATCAATACAGGCAATGATCACAAAATAACGCTAGCTCTTTGCAGAGAGAAACTCCACCTTCTTTCACCCACACCACAAAAATCTAACTTTCAACAGCAGGAATACAAGTGTAACTCAAAATATGCCATATTCAAATGATTACAAAGTATTCCTGATCAAGCCCCCAAAATGAAAAGAGAAATCAGAATAAAGATGCATTTCTTCCATTCACATACATATGCTTATGATGAGAAGAACAATGTTATGCTTTAACAGTGAATAAACATTGGCAGATATTATGGTTAAAAACGGAACTCTGAAAACACAGGAACAGAAGAGTGGTATTTCCAAATGAAAAGAAACTACTTTTTGGTCGTCATATTTTAATAAGCAAGTAGAGAAAAAAAGATAGTAATTTGCCCCAGATATTGTTCTGATATTTTTCATTTCCAGAGTTGAACAGCACAGTGCTTATTGCATTAATGTTTGAAACCTACTTAAATGCCAAACCCACTTTGTAAGTAAATACTCTTTCACTAACGTTTCAAGAAAAGTCTCTTCCATAAAAACATGAAACTATTTTGTAAGGTTCAATTTTCAAGCTGAAAAATATTTACAGATGCAATACAGAACCAAAATATATTCACAACACAGAATTAAAAAATATAATGTCAGTGCTAAAACATGAAATTAAAACTCTCAAGTATTCTGACATCAGGCTTCAATGACTACTCAATCTTTTCACTTTACACATACCAGAACTTCTCTGGTACCCTTTGATCATCTAGTCAGGGAGTCCATTGACAAAAATAAACTGATAGGAGTCAAATAGGGTTTGCCTCCCACATACACCCTGATAATCATAGTACTTGTCCTCCACATCTCCACCTCCTGGTATTCTCTAAAATTCTGCTTTTAACTCTACCAACAAAATTTCTCAGAAAATTAAATAAAAAAAGCAAAGCTTGAGACTAACATAAGCAGATGATTTGCTATGTCTTTGTCCTCAACTACTCCAAGTTACTTAGCAAGAAGCTTCCTAATATCCAGGAAAGAATCAGTGAACACATCCCAAAGCAGAGGCACAGAGCAGCATACCAGAGACTGAAGAGAAAAAAGCAAAGCCTCTGCAAATTCCTTGTTTGCACTTAACTGTGCATCATCCACACTTTATTTCAATTTACTTCAGTTAACATTATACAGAAAACACATTTGCAAGTTTGAGCTTTCTCTTAGTACCACAATCTAAATGTTGAACCATTAGACAAAAATACACAAAAGTTGTAGTTATCTGATGACAGTTGGGCAAAGAAAGATGCTCCTGGACTGCAACAGCAATGGACCTCAACAAGCAGTTGAGGCAAAGAAGCTACAATTTAAACCATCCCTCACCTTTCCTATCTGCCCTCTTGATAGGGCCAAGGTCCATACATTGAAAAAACATTTACTTAGCAGGCTATTACTGGAAAGAAATATTTGATATATTCATTTTGTGTTCATCTTCCTCATTTTGTTTGGATAACTCCATCGCGCTACTTCCCCTTCCCTCCAGGAAAAGAATCTGATTATAGAATGCCTTGTCAAGGCAAGTTTTTCAGATGCCAATCTTAAATTTCCTGACTGTGGAGAAAGGGGAAAATCATTCTACTTTATACCTTTTTTTCTTCAAACCTATATTGTCCTGTGTAAACTAGATGTTTAAATTCAATTTTAGAAAACTGTTTTTATGAGTGAATGGCATTTTGAAGCTAATTAGACTGTTCATTTTATGTTAAAAAATTAGCCTGTATGTAAAAAGCGTATCTGTGCCAATTTGAAACTAAATAAATCCCCAAACATCCTTAAACAATTTGCTCCTAAAAATATATAATCAAATTTAGAAAACTATAAATTATATTTAAATTTATTATTTACAAGCAATTAATTATGAAGACAGCCAGGTGGCTTTCATTACATAAATTACTGTTAATGACACTTGCCTCATGCTGCTACTGTATTTAGCATTTGCATGCATCACATGTCAAGCACACACACTGTTGCATAGCTATCTCCAGGGTAAAAAGTGAACACCTTAAGTCAAGAAAGCTTCCAGTAATCCAATCAAAATTTTTAATTCCTTAAACAAGTCAGGATCTTATTAATGTTTCCCATACAGGCTATAATTTAAAGAATTTTAGCTCTATCAAACATGGATGATACAGAAGAGTAGTTTTAGGTAAATTCCAATTTTGGGAACGATATAGATTTAAGGTAAGAAATGAATCCATTTATAGCTAGTCCCCTGGAGATTTTTAGTCTTAAGCCCTAAACAGTGTTTATCATTGATAGGTTTATAATTTTAAAGCTACTCATAATTAGAAAACAAAACAAAAGAAAAAACACAGAATAATTCTTGTCTGTCTACCTAGCCAACAGTACAGTACTTTGCCTTGTATCTATAAGTTATTGTACCATATATGTAGATATTTACAAAGTCTACTTTCAGCCCCAGGGGTATAGCTTACTGTGCCATAGAGGGAATAAACTAATTTAATTCCACTATTTACTTCCCATTGGAAAGATGGCAGAAATGCACTAAGAAGGAAACCCAGCTGTTCCCTTTCACTAGTGGTCTTCCAGCACTCTTTTTTAAAAAAGCTGTCTACCTACAACTGGCAGGCAATATGAAAGGAACACCTGACAAGAGGTGATCACAATATTACATTATTCTATCCTAAAACTTCTCTAACCTTCTTTTCCACTCCCACCACCAGGATTTTCCTTTCCCTTCCTCCTCTTTCCAGAGGATTTATTTTTTGGTGTTCTTACACTGCTCTGAAAATCCATATAATGCTTTGCTCCTTGCAGTGCTGCAGCAAAGGCTGGGTTTCCAGAAAAACTCTTACTCCGTGCACTAACTGAACAGAATCAGCTCCGATGTAAACAATCAATAGGTTCACCATACAGCATCACTTCCATTAAGCACTGAAATTTGACCAGTCTTGGTAGAATGGGCCCAGAGGCCTTGGCAGATAAATGTGGAAGCCAAGGAAGCAGGAAAACTAGTTCAACATCAAACATTTGTTCTATGTTAAAATAAACTGAAGATGACCTCAACACGCATAAAGTCATATGGCATGACTCACTGACACTTCTTAAATTTCTGGGAGTTGTCAAAAACATAATAGAAATATACATTGTCATCTTTACATTAAGCACATAAGGACCAGACTTTGCAAAAAAAAAAAAAACAAACCCAAAAACATGAGAAGGGGGTAACTAAACTTCACCGGAGTTCAGTGAAATTTGACTGTTAACATCCTTCAGGCAGCTTTCAAAAAGGCCTCACACAAAACATCCCAACCTATCCTCTCCCATTTTAAAGTCTTTATACATTATAGTAAAGCAGCAAAGGCCACAGAGCCTTTTTCTTCTTCAGATTATTTTTAATTTGTTCTTCACATTTAAATATCAGGTCTTTGTATGTTACCTAACTTCTAAGAGTGGCAAATCAGCAGAACTAGGACATCAGAAAACAGTGGAAATTGAGAAGATAGAGAAAAAAACATTCTGAACTGGACTGTTTACATTTCTGTACGTTAGTCAGTAACTAACAACTTCTCTGATATGTTCTTATAAAAGAGTGTGTATTCTTATAAAAGCCAAAGAGTCACCCCCTTCACTTTTAACTAAAGGGCATCTGAACATGTTTCCCAATCAAAAACAGGGATGTTGAGACCTAGTTTATAGAACCCAAAAGATTTAGAGGGAAGGGGGCTAAGCCATAAATTAATACTAATTTGGAGTGGATAGTCTTTGTTTTCAAACTTCTCCTTTTACGAATAAGTAAAAGTTTCTTCTATCAACCTTCATTTAAAAGGAATCTCTCCTTCCCCACAACAGTAAAGCTTTAAGGCCAAAAATGGAGAAAATGGCATGAATGTAATTTTTAGTGAAGCAGATATGCAAATACTTTCTTCTCTCAGTACGCCAAAGTATTTTGTTAATGCACCACTTTCCACTAAACCAACCGCAAACAAATCTTTAACTTAAAGTTACGGCTGTTCATATGTAATCTGTTACCTGGATTAAAAAAAAAAAAAAAAAAAAAAAAAGGGCAGAAGGCCTCTCTAGCCACCTAATCACCATATCAATGACACATGCCACAACAGAGAAGCACTAGTTTATTTGATTGATCATGGTAGATAAACTCCAAATAACAGAGAAATTAACAAATGCTTGACATTTGCTCAACATCCATTATTCTGACACTGCTTTCAGGATTTCAAAGCCTGGGAGTATGCTTAATCAACATTCATATTCCCTAGTGAGCTACAGGCACCATATTGCGCCCCGCCTTAGTACTGATGAAAACTGCATATTGGCCATTTCCAAAATGTTCTGGGACTCCACACAGGGCCCCTTCTCTCCCTTGTTCCTGTTCTGCAGTTTTCTTTTAAATACTTCCAAGACAAAAGCATCTGCCAGTTTTTCTCTCTAGGGATGTATGCAAAATGAACTTAACAGTTTTAAGGCAGGAAAAACCCTCACATCTAAATTCATTCATAGGACAGAAAAGGGCCTAAGAGGCCTCTCTAGGGACAAAACCCTGCTGAAATTTTCCCCGACAACAGTGGGAGCTTTATAAAATCTAAGTCCAGACAATTTCCAATTCAAATGCCCAGCATAGCATGACCTTTGTCAGATCTATGAGCCCTAGATGCACCCACTATTTTTTTATTCTAACCAGCACAGACATTAGACAGGGCACTACTGCTAAGCAGGAGGTTGAATATTTGCATGCTCTTCTATTGTGAAAATGTAACAGTGACAGCACTGTGTCGAATTCTTTTCCCCCTAGAACTTTAACTCCATAGGAGAGGCATAGCTGACAGATGACTCTCCCAACATCTGTGTTATGTACACTGCACAGCTGAGGAACCTTGGATCACTGTCACGGCTTCTCAGAGATAACCTACACCTTTCTTATATCTACCCACGATCAAAAAAGTAAAATAAAAATTTGAAAACACTGGTTTTTAAATGAAAAGTAAATATGGCAAGAAAGATTAACATAATTTAGTCATTAAGCTGTTCACATAGCAGCTCACCATATGTTGTATAAATGTCCTATACAAAATAATTTATCAGACCTGACACGTTGCACATCATATTGTATTATTTAATATGCTTACTAAAATTTCATGGATCAAGCGCCACTTCTGAAAGCATACAGAAACCCCTAGAAAATATTTCTTCATCTTCCATGATTTATTTTGATTACCTTTTACAGCTACATGATAAAGTGGAACTTGCAAAATTACGAGGTTAAGGTTTACACAGCTATTGCTTCATATACTAAAATATAACAAATGGCTCCATGTCTATATACCATTTTACTTGCATTTAATATTCAGAAGCACATTAAACTAAGCACGTTGCTTTCAACTGCATATTTTAATAATTTTAACTGGTTATTTCAGTAAACATCCTGATCCAGTAATGCAAAGCTCCATTAAGATATATATATATGTATCTCCATGGTAAAGAGACTAAAAAGCTAAGAATTACAAAATAAACTAAAGCAAACAATTAACATGTGATACATGTTGACCACTCCAAATCTGTCTACATAAAAATATATTAATTTTCACACAGTAGCTGAAACAATTGAATAATATTTTTAAATTATTGAGATTTAAAATGTTAGAATGGTAAGCATCTACGCCCAGATAAATGGACAAAATTCTCTATCCAGAAACCTCAAAACCACAAAAATAATAATGTGCAAGAATGATCACCTGTCACTGGCGAGGTCTGTGTCTAAATAGTAAATTAAAACAAAAAGTGTAAGCAGGAAGCTTGTGGATAATAGTTGTTGGGTAACCAATGGGATTTGTTTGGAAAAAAACTTTCTGCAGTTAGAGGACATACCAAACAAGTAGATATGGCTAGAAAAATATTTAGACTGAAACCATGCATTTATTCCATAAAGGACCATTTCCCTTTTTCTCTCTCAGACCACTGATGTCAAAGGAACACAATATCAATGAGATTAAAAAAATGTAGTCCGACTTCTCTTTTTTGGTCAATAATAAATTCTCCTGTTTCTAATAATAGGATAAAGGAAAACATATTCCTGTGTCAAATAACTCATTGCAATGTGGCCATTAAACACTGTATTTGGAATGGAACTTGCTTGGCCTATTGGAGTACCTGCCAACCGGTGAAAGCAAATTTTCCTTTTTAAGCTCTATAAGAACCAGAAATCTAGCTTACGAGTTATTTCTATCTTTCTGTATTTTGTGTGTCCAAGATAATGCGTTTGTCTAAGACACATTGCTCAGCTGCATTGAAAACTGACGGACAGCTGCACTGACAACATGCATTTTATATTAATGCTGGAAACGGCTAATGTTCAATAGCCTTTTCATCTGTAGGAACCTACACTCACTGTCTGGCTACTGGTTATCGTACTTTGCACCAGTTGTAGCCTCATAATAAACATCTGCATTCCACAGAAGAAGTGCAATAAAGAACTGGATGTTACCCAGTATCAATAGTGGACTGATAAGAAGTTCTGCCATCTCATAGCAAACCACAAATGGACACAGAGATACATGGTGTCCTTATTGCTGTCTGGATCCTCAATTAACAGTGAGGAACTCCAAAAGACCCCTTATATTAATTCAGTCACAGAAGTGAGTATTACCTCTATTTTGGTCATAGTTTTTATGTTGTCTTTGAAACAGTTTCAGACAGGCTGCATTACACAAGAGACTACCTTTGCTATCACATGGGTCTTACTCAAAGAAATATTTGACAACATTCTTTCTGTGGAAGAAGAATCTGTGCTATCTTAAGACATTTTTATTCAGTGTTGAAGCTTCTGGAGATATCTGGGAATCAATGCTATCAAATGCTTCTAAGACCTTGCAGGCCTAGAACAGATATGCAAATAGAGGACATTCATGCAAACAATAAAGTCCTCTTCAGCACCACATCTTGATCCAATGCCATTTTGCCAGTCTGGATGGGCAGCAACACTTGCTTAAATATCCCACTCTGATGAGAAGGATAAAGCAGGGGACTGAAGTTCAAGAATTCTCCAGCATAAAGCAATGAGACTGTCACCATTTATCAGGCTACTGGAACCTGGAGCGTGCACTGGAAGGGATAGTATATCCCCTTCATATCACTATCACATTCAAAATGTTACGGACACTAGAATTTAAAAAAACATGTATGAAAAGAAACCGTAAGATAGATAAAAATGCTTTAGTTGCTGATAAAATGGAAGTTTTCAACCTAAGGGGTTCACAAACCAAAATGTTTTTCCTACAATAGGCACAGATTCCTGTTTGGCAAATTTAAGCCTGCTGACAAGAAGGCTTTTCATTTTTTTCATTTACTTTGAATTCTTCATTTGAAGTCCATGGACAACAAGGACTCCACGAAATACAAGTTGAAAACTAATGATAGAGCATGAAATCTTAGCATGCCAATGGGAGTTTGAAATCTGCTATGGTACCAATTAGTCAAACAAACAAATGAACAAGGCTTTTAACCATCACTGGAATTGAAGAAAACAGAGCAGTTTCTTCCACTCCTCTTTCATTGCTGTTGTTTTTTTTTTGTAACAATACTCTATCAGGCTTGTCTTAGAAGACAATTTTAGTAGGATCAGTTACTGTATTCCATGTTCTTACAGAAATTAATCCTTACCATTATTTCACTCAGTTTGAATACAAGCTTCTGAGACTTTCACACTGCATACAGATATGGTATTTTCACCAGCAACTTAAACGAATAAACAATTAAAAAATGACTCTCACAGAAGCATATATGTTATTTTATTAAGTGATGTGATAAGCTTAGGGGCATATATCAGGACCAAAATGGTTGTAGTCATTAATTTAAGTAATAAATCATAGGTCCTGCCAACAATGACAGCAAACAGATGCTAACAAGAAAATGTATTATTTAATATTGTCATGTGTTATAAAAATGTAAGTGTTTAGGACACGTCTTAAATTTTTATAATAATATGCATTTAATACATTACTGTTTTGACACATACAAGAATCAAATTTATAGATCTCATTCGGCACTTGCTTTCTCTTCTGTGAACACAGAATGGATTCCTGAGGGAAAAAAAGCTCAAGAAGTGAATGTTTCAAATAGATGTTTGCAACAAAATCAAGTTGTTTGTCTTGCTGTCTTGAAGTAAATATCATAAGCACTGACTCTCGTTAGAAAACGAAAATCAACATATTTGCCTTTATGTAAACAGAAGTTTTCCCTGAAAGTTCCCAAGAAATTCAAACAACTATGACGTTTATCTATATATATGGACAGCAAAAGATCTTATCATTTGCTGCAAAGTTAAAAAAATAATTCTGTACAATCCTTACAAGCAGAATGTCAGTATTGAATAACTCTCAATGAGCTTGCCAAGTTAGAAAATTAGCAGAAGTTTTATTTTCCGTTGTGTCTCATTATTTGTTTCCTACATCAGTTTAAATAATACCATGGAACACTACAATGATTTTCACCAACTGCATCCCTGGCAAAAATGCCCAAACCCACCTCAAATCTGTTAGTTACTAAAAATATGATCTATTCCATTCCTTCCATTCATAGCCACCCTACTCTCAGGACTCTGAAAGCCAGACAGAACGATGATCTGATTCAAGTACTGACATCTGAAAGCGTAGGAAATGCAATTATGCCTTTTGGCAAGCCCAGCCACACTAAACAGAAGCACTGTGCATACACCTTTTCCAGCACTGCATCTCCGCTGCTGTACAGCCTGCTGTATAAGGTCCCTCTGCAGGAGGGTCAATTGTTTCTAAGAAGATCACTGCTTTTTCCAAACATTTTTGTTTTGCTTTAAGGAAACTGTTTGGATAATAATAACAATCCTGTTTGTATTCTGTTTCATTTTCAATCAACTCCTCCAGGTACCAGCACAGTTCCTTTCTTGGAAGTGCTTCACTCAATGCTTTAAAACACTTGAGGAAGCAGTGATCAGAGTATGGAAACTAAATTTTCTTCATTAAATCTACTGAAGCAGATATTAAAAATGCATTTAATATACTGGGGATGGCTGGTGGGCATCACTGACTGTGACAGGCCAGTTACTGATGAGCTGCTGTCAGACGGCCTTCTCAGCAGGGATCTGTGTCTAAGGCTGCTGAAGGACAGCAATATCTTCCCTTGTGTGTAAGCTCTATTCATCTCCCAAGTATTTACTAAATCACAGACCTCTGCACACAAACCCAGCGTTTCAGCGCATGCTAACAAATGATGGATGGCCTAGTCAATTCGTTATGTCCTGAAAGCGTGATTTCCTGCCATTCCAATCATCAAACCTCTAGAGCCTTCAGAGCTGATCAGTCCTGGAGAATATATTTTGCAGGCTCTATTAAAGGAGTAGAGGTTCTTTCCATTAGTCTCAAACTTTTTTTTTTTTCCTGGCTGATTTAAACAGAACTCCCTCCTTCCCCCCTCCTTCCAACAGCCCCACCGCTACCACCCTTATCTGTGTAAAGTATTCAGGGCATGTACTGTTAGTGTGTTAGTAAAATAGCACTCCTGGAACACCAGCCAGTTAAAAAGACAGATTTTGTTTGTGACTCCTATAAAACACGACAATCTTTTATTTAAATTCATCTATACGTCTTTACTATGTAACCTAGACAACCCCCAAAACATTTTGTAACTTAGCTTCTTTGATCAAATACCTTTTACAGCAAGGGAGAGCTCAGAAGGACTCGTTTTCTTTGTATTTGCCTAGTGAAACATATCAGAGCTCTCTTAATTGTGTTCCTCCTAAAAGTATAAGCCACTTAGGAATAAACTTCCGATGTTCCAAAGACAGGTTAGCTGTCAAAGAAATAAAGCTTCTAGATTTCACCCTTTTCATAGCAAGGCAATATACTTGACAGTCTTTCTTCTACATGCTAGAGGAGAAATTTTATTTAGCTTACCTATTCAGTGATCTATAGGAGCAGAATATACTTACCTTACACTTCATATTCTGAAACATTGAGCTTCAAACGAATTAGTCCACAGCTGCTGAAGAGTTAGCTGTCTACAGTACAGCACAGTTTTTGAAGGTGGTATAACAGATATGAGTAAACTTTAGGTAAATAAGCATTTGGTTACTCTGAAATGCAAAGACCTTGGGTTTCTTTGCTTGCTAGGTGTGATCCAGCCATAGCCAGCACAAACCAATCCACATTGCCCTACCGTTCACCTCAACCTTGACCTGGAGATTAAACTCACTTTTATTGCACACAAAGGTCATCTGTGTTAGGTCAAAATTCAAAGTCCCTTGTCAGCTAAGGTTGATATATTCCAACCTTTCCTACTCTAATGCATCAAATTTTTCATGGTGAGGTCATATTCAGCAGACAGTGTATTCAGCAATTTATCGTGCCATTGTAATATAGCCCAGAATATGATTGTCCAAAAAACAACACATGAATAAAATATTTTCCCCTCTGATGTAGCAAATCCCTTCTGCTCATAAAACTCTAGCTTCGACTTGTTTGCAGGCTTCAGAAGAATGATACAGTATGGAACTGTTTCTGAAATACAATCAAGAATTACCATTTTTATTATCATTGTCCTTAAGTACAAGCAACATGAATATAATGGTATCCTAAAATCCACAAGTCAATTAAAATGCACATATGGTCAGTGTTAAAACTTCCACTTCATCCTTCCTTAACAACCACCATAATCTGGCCCTTAAATCTGCAGACATCTGTTGGTCTGTCTGATGACACCAAGCTTGCTTTAGAATGAAATACTTAGAAAAGACAGTGCCATGAGACTTATATTCCTATCCTACTGGTGATTATCACAACCATGGAATTTGTGAAGTGGCAAAAAGTACAACCAAATTAAACTTCATGAAGCAACACAGTAATGTACATTGTGACCAAGACAACTACTCCAGCTTTGACATATAAAAGAATTTTTTCCTCTTTCTTTTTCTTTCTTCCTCTCCTTCTTTCCCTTTCTTTTTATCCTTTTTCCTTCTCTCTCGTTTCCTGTTTTATTTTCATTTTTTCTTTTACTTTTCTCTCGTTTTTTATTTCTTTTTCCCTCCCTCTTTTCCTCTTGCATTTTCTCTCTTTTCCCTCATCTATATTTTTCTCTTTCTTATTTTTCTTTTTTCCCTGTCCTTTTCTTTTTCTCTTTTCTCTCTGTATTTATCTTTGTCTTTTTTCTCTTTCTTTTTCTCTCTTTCTTTTCTTCTGTATTAAACAAGAGCACCTAACACACAGCTACAAAAGACTCGGAATGCATTTTCAAATTATAGGGAACTAATTTCCACGTCTGCTTTAAGAGGCCCCCTTCAATCATTGTATTTCACCATCAAATCTTCAAAGGATATAGGATTGGCTTCTAAGTGGTTTGTATAAATTCCTCAAGGCCAAACAGGCTTTCCCTTTACTCAGCCAAAATGAATTTCACAAGTGTAATAAGTCTTGTTCTGTGCGATTATTTTTTTATAAAATGAACTGTACTCCCATATGGTAGCACTTCCCATATTGGAAGGGGAAAAGGTTAAGAGAGAAGGAAGAGACTTATCAGTACTCAAGAATTCAGAAAGTACAACCTTAATTTTGGTTGTGTATTTCAAGCAAAATTTCAAGACTAACCTTTAAAATAACTTTGCGTTTTGCTAGGATGGACAACATATGTCGGAATGCTTATAAGGAAGAGGATGATTACACTTATAAAAATGTAACAGAAAACAATGGACTTCCCTCAAAATTAACTTTCACATTGACACATGCTTATACATGTCATCTACTTTTTAGTTAACAGATGACACACAAATGAAAAAAAACTTTTCAATCAAACAAATCTGGAAGGCACTCATGTCCTGAAGAACTAGAATTTACATGTGCCAATGTAAGAATTTTGTCTAAATCCTGTCTTGTTGGTACTGGAGAGCCCCAAAACTGAGCAAAACTGTATTTCCCATTCTATTCTGAAAGCTTCCACTGCTATCAGTAGCTAGCTTTTAAATAAGTATCTTATGTTTAATCTAAAGAATAATGGAGGAGACAAAGGTCTTCTGAGTTATATGCTGATTTAGTTAATTTCTGTCACGCAATACCTTGTACTACAGTGGAGGATTATTATCCTTCCCATTTAGGGTCCTAACATAAGCAAACAGTTTTTTAGCAACAATACCAAATCCAACCAGTTACAAGTTCTCTAAGACTTGTTCACTGGCATTTACAGTGTAAAGAGAAAACCTGTACCATCTTTTGGTTTAGCCTATCAAAGCTGTAGTATCTTACAGCAGATATCCTACCAAGGGTTCAGATAGCAAGAACATCTTTCCGAAGGGAACAATATCAGTTCAGAGCTCACATAATTACTTTGTATAGTAAATTTTTATTTCATTTTAAGATTATTTTGAATATGCTACATTTTATTGTAGGTCATTTCTGAAAACTTGTATATTGTTAATTTTCTTTTCAAATAATGAGCCAAGACCTCTTTCTCATCTGTTATTATCAATCTGTTTACCTGTGAGGTTAAATGCAGCTTCAAGTACATAGCAAATTTTAAATTATATAAGGCTTTTGCTGCATATAAGAGACAAAACAAACAATAGTGCAAAATTTTTACTCTGAAGTCTAACATAAAAGAAGAAAAAATAAATACAAAACTTTAAAAATTCATAGCTGCTCTAGCTATATGCTCCAGATCATTTAAACACAGTACACTAGTGCAAAGTATTTGCCACTTCAAAATAGACAGGGTGGAAACATAGCAGTGGCCCTTTAGCATCTCCCTCCAAGTCTCTGCATCTCCTACTAATGTCCACTTTCTTTTCTCTCATGAGCTGGTCTACTGAAATCGATGAGGTAGTTTACATAGGCAGAGCATGAATTTATTTCATTGTTAAGTAGTGAGAATACAGAAAAGCAGAGGGAGCTTAAAGTGTGCCTTTATACTTTCATTTTTTGTAAAAGAAATAAGTTTCTAGCACTCATGGGCACAAAGGCAACTTTTTAAATGAGAATTGCTAGATTAGCGCTTGGAGAGCAAAGAAAAATAGCCCAGTTCCTCTGCTTTCCAAAATAATTAACAAACTATTCAGAAGAGCAGAGAGAGCAGAAGTTACAAGAATTATGTCAGTTTTCTATGACAACAGCCTTTCCAGGCAGAAGAGAGTGCAAGTAAAGTGTCACGCACCAGTAGGTTGCCTGCTCACAGATAAGATTTTCCTGTCTAATATACCTGTGTTTGAGTCATAGAATCATAGAATCGTCAAGGTTGGAAAAGACCCTTAAGATCACAGAGTCCAACCGTCAACCTATCACTGCCAAGTTCATAGTCCTGAGCCTAGAGCTCTGAAATCCATGTAGACAGCTAGCTGCCGCTTGTTCTTGAGCTTCACTGTCCTCCTTCCTGGGTAACAGCAGCTCCAAGGAGCACTGGAGCAGAGGACAGAGAATTCTCCTTCCACCTTGACTCAATCTCCAGGCTCCATTAGCAGCAGGTACCAGGACACAGAAATGGAAGAACAGAACAGAAAAAAGAAAAGGGAAAGGGAAAGGGAAAGGGATGAAAGAGAGTAGCAGTTCTACCTTCCTGTTTCCCCCCGCAACCACCTTGAGCTGATCAGTACTGCTTAATAATCTAAGCAACAGTACAAAGGCAGAATGAAATTATTCATGAAAAAGCAATATATTTGCATGCAAATAAAACTGGCTGGAAGAGGAAAATCAGAGTCCTATCTACCTCCAACTCTAAAAACCAAAAAAAGAGGCAATAATAACACTGGAAAAGAGGAAGAAAAAATGTTAACTCAATCTTAAACAGCTGGTAAAAGAAATAACATTGATGCCATACATTTAAACTTCTTTAGGGCCTTTGTTTCAGTATGAACCATCACTGAGATAGTAATAAAAATGAACAAATAATAAACAGATTATATTTTCCAGTTTGCATTGTGAGACATTACCATGCAGATACATTTTTTTTAAATGAAAAGTCTTGTTGGGATGCTTTCCAGGCCCAGTGTCATTTAATAAAGCTATCAGTAATTTGGAGAAAGAGCAATGTAACTACTGAAAATGTGTGTAAAACCTGAAGTGATATTAAGTAATGAAAAAGACAGGTCATGAATGTAGAGGAACATGCATCACTTGATCTGCTCTGGGAACAAAGACTGTGTGCATTCCAATAATCAAACATGAAGTTACATATGTTAAAACCAAATATCCATACTTGAATATCAAGTATATCAATATGAACCTGTGCATCACATTTTTCTCTTATTGGAAAAAAAAGAAAGGGGGGAAAAAAAAAAAAAAGTCCTTCTCACATTTATGCCAGCTTCCCTTACCTTTCTGCTGTAAGAAAAGTTCTTCCTGATCACTATGAAGGAAGCTTTCACAGAAGCGACACAAACAGAACAGTACTTCTTTGAACAGATGCACAGAAGAGGAGACCTGCACAGAGCAGCTGCTATAAATTCTAACACTTTGAAATCCTAGTACTTTGAAACTCTCTATAAACACAGTTGGCACTCACATAGGCTCAAAAAAGAATGCTTCTTCTACAGGAATAAAAGCGAAGATACAGAAAAGGGAGTTGGGCTAGAGGCACTAAGTTTGTTTAACAACTTTAAGTAAGGAAGAGAAACAATACAGACTGCACTAATCGTGCTATGGAACAATACAGCACTCCTAGGTGGAACAAAATATGTTTCACAACAGTTCAATGCAAGAACTTGAAAACCACGGGGTTTGGAATCTCTAAAAGATGCAAGGCTACTAAGCCAACTTCCACTGTGAGAAAGTTTCTGGAATCCCCAATTCAAGCACAATGTAGTGTAAGAAACTCAAAGACTGAGAACAGAACCAAACCAGAAAAACTTTGCAGAAGAAGAAACAAGAGAGTACCATAATGAATTGGGTCAGCAAACCTTACACCCTTAGAAAGCTTGGCAGAGACCAGAGGAAGAGTCAATCAAGAAAACTATAATATTCAATCACAATTGGACACAAAGACGACCAGCAAAATATGTACAAGGCATAGATTTGAGAAGGGTCCAGTCACTTGTCAATCACGTTCTATTGATAGGAGGCTTCAGGAAAAGTTTCTGAAGAGAAACTAAGTATTCTGCCATATACAGAAGAACTGAGAATTTTTTTTCCCCTGGAAACAACTGAACTGAAGTACTAGAATATGCTTGGGTATGAATCAAACCCTTAAAAGATGGACTTTTCTGGACAAGTTAAAATAGCCTTTGAATACAGTTAAAAGTTTAAAGGTCTAACCTACATCTTGTGACCATAAACAGGTAACACTAAGGTGATTCTTATGCAGAAGATTCTACTAGTAGGCAGCTCTAACTACTATTTAAGAGAGAAACAAGCACTGAAAACAAAGAGACTCTAACTTTCTGAGAGCATTTCCTGCAATTCCTGACATCTCCTACAATTAGCCCTACAATGGGTAACCCAATTTAGACATTAGGTCTCATTGAGAAGAACAGTATCATAGAAGAACATGAGCTCATGGCTAAAGAGAAAGCAGAAGAATAAAATACAGAAGTTACACAGAAAAACACAAATTATTAGCAAGTAGATAAATTCAGGTGAGAAACAAAGCAAAGAAGGCAGTACACTTTAGAAGAGCACAACACAGAACATCCAGAATTATCAGTCCAGTGGTATATACGTTAGGAAGCTCAAAGGAACTATGTATTGGTGATCCAATACTGGCAGAGATTTATTGTGGTTAGTGCTCAAAATTACATTTTGATAATCCTCAGGTCATCCAAAAATCCTGCTGTTAAACAGGAGAACACATTAGAAGACAACTGCTAAGCATGTAACAAATACCTTAAGAATAAATAAATAAATACACTGGTAATTGCCAGGCATGCAGCACTAACAGAAAAAGAACAGCAATTTGATTCCCAAGTTTCTGTTTTTGCAAAATAACTGGATTTTAAACAAAGCAGACTAAATCCATGTTGTCTGTAATGTTACAGGATTGTAAAAAAATTTTTAAAAGTCTCAATGCTTGTATAAAGATACTTATGAACAATATTAGAAGCAGCCTAATTTTGACTATTTGACATAATAAATCACATAGTAACATCCACTTGAAGCAGTAATCTCACCTGCTGAAGTAGTTCAATAATAGTAAGGAACAAACTACCCTGTTAAAAACTATTTAGATTCACAGGTCATGTTGGCAGCCACCACACAGCATACCTATACACACTAAATTGTGGCAATAGTTTTATGGAAATTACAAATTACTCTTAGGGAGAAATTGCAGAACAAGAGCAGGCCCATAACAAAGATACTTTATACAAATAAGGAGCATAAACTGGGAGTATTCAAGAAACAGTACAGACAAGGGAGGAACCAATAGATAAGACAGTATTAGAAAAAAAC
The DNA here is from genome assembly GCF_047370975.1 of Nipponia nippon. NCBI lineage: Eukaryota > Metazoa > Chordata > Aves > Pelecaniformes > Threskiornithidae > Nipponia > Nipponia nippon. The sequence goes on from NW_028262291.1 coordinate 37,527,466, forward strand.
CTGAGCAGATTAATGCAGAAATCCAAAGACTCTCAAGATCTATGAGGCAGTAGGAACCAGAAATACTTGAAAACTGTCAATTTATGTATTGCATTACCAGTGGAATACTGATCCTTCCTGGGGAAAGACTGAACGTGCAAGGTGAAAGCAGCTATTATGGAGTTAGTACTTTCCAGTTTGAATCAGCAACTGTTACCATATAATAATGACAAACTGGTTATGGACAACTTCATCACATTGCAAGTACCATAACAGATTCTGGAATATTTTGTTAAAAAGACTGAATTAGAAAGTTGGGGTAGGTGGAGTGGGGGGTTTGTTTGATTTTGGTTTTCATAAAGAAGAAAAGCGGTCAAAATGTCCAATCAGACCTTTCTCGTCCTAGAAGAGAATGACACACACATTATAAGAAACTTACTCCACAGTCATAAAACACATCACTGAAAAAGCCTCCCCTTTAGCACTTAAGATGGCACACAAGTTTACAAATCTCTGCAGCTGGCCTCTTTTACAAGATAACTGTTATAGAGACTGCCTGTTTTTCACATTATAACACGTATCTATTTCTATATATCTCCTTTGCTGCTAAGGCAAGCAGTGGTCTTGGAATGCGTTATGATTTTTTTTTAACTGCATCTCAAAATCTTTAGCCCAACACATTTTCCTACTTCAAACTTTTTCCCTGAGGGTCTTCTGCATGTACGCTGCTAAGAGAAATAAACAAAAAGACAACAAAGAGCCATCACTTGCTGAGCCATTCACAGAAAGGAGAGATGCAGACCTCCTCAAAATATACTTAGGACAGCCATTTTTTAAAAAAGGTATCAACTCATTCATCATTCAAATAGAAGATTTTAGCCTTCTCCCAGGATGGACAAACAAAATTCAGGAGAGGCCTACAAACAGAATTCAAAAGCAGGCATTCTCACCTCATAATGCGGATAACAAGGTAACGGTATGTTAAGCCAGCAAATCATGGAAGCAACTACTATAGTTAATCTCTGCTTTTCAGTGTTTGCCACACCTGAGCCAGCTGCTTTGGAAAAAACGTAATTTTTTCCTGATATAACTCTACGTTGTTATTAGCAGGTAGTTTTTCAGAAGTCATCAAGTTCTGAAACTGAGGAGCCAATGGATCTTTTGCAGCATCAACGGAGTGGACCGGGAAGTAAAATCTATCAGCAGAAAGGCCTGGGTAGTTTTCTGACAAACTTATTTTCCCTATTACAGACATTCACGTGCTTATGGATCTGTCTTGGAAGCGGGTTCCAACACACAGTGACTGACCTGGCAAACCAACCTGAATCCTACCCTTGTTTCAAGACAGCTTTATAAGGCGACTAGAAAAAGAGAACATGTGCATGTGTGTGCGTGCGTGCATATATACACACAAATACTCTCTTCTAATTTCATTAGCACTGAAGTGATAAAGCCAAGCCTAAGCTCCTTAGACATATGCTGTCACAGTAAGTGGTTTCCCAAGTTGCAGAAGTACTGTGCAAGGTGAGCTCGGTTCCCAACAATGCAACTCAATGCACTCACCAAACCAACCACATTGCTTTAGCATCACTTCTTTTCTGTAACAGGGCTATTCCCTCAGTTTGATTTTTAACTACGTTACACACTTCCCTGAAAAGGAAAAGATTTCACTGGACGGTTTATAAACCTAAGTTAATGTTGGCTCTTCATCCACTTACTGTAAGTTATACACAGCTTCAGACAGTTTCCTCAGCCACGCTTGTGGTAAGACTAGCAAGGCTCATTCAAGAAGCATGGGAACGATTTTCTGTTTTACTTATTTTTCTCTCTCTCACCAAAGTAAGCACAGCACTTAAAAAACTGCAGTCTTCTGGTGCATTTTAGAGACAGCACCACTCCCTTCCCCACAGAATCTGATTTGGTCTCCTGTCCAATTCAGCACTAGTAATCCTTCCCCCAAACCTGAAAAAAAGAGAAAAACCTTGCAACGTGTCCTTTACAACTCTGTTGTTGTTGGTATTAAGCAAATTTTGGCAATGAAGATCAGTGCATGGAGCACATTCTGCCACGTACACCTTTCCATGCTAGCCTACGGTCATTTGCAAATGCCTGTAACAATTCTGAATGCAGCTCAGGCGAGGCGGCAGATGAATGTTCACATATAGGTAGATGATCACTTTTCCAGCCAACTGGAGAGCAGCACCAATTAAAGAGTTATGGGTTTGGAAAGCCCCTTTTCCCTAAGCCACAGGGGCAATGGTATCGCAGGCCAGATTCCACCCTTGGTCTCAGCCATAGAGGAATGGCCTGAGCCCTAAGGCTTCATTCACATAAGAAGATCTACTTGGTGTTTTAAGAGGCTCATGAGTGACCTGAGAGCTTTTATTTGGCCGTGTGGCGGGGGGGGGGGGGGGGAGCTCTTTTTATTTTGTGCCAACTTCTCAGGTCACAGAGAGTGAGAAGTACCCTGCTCCTAGCAGTAGCTTCACCGAGCTGCCGCTTGCCGTCGATGACCGTGTGCATGTCCAAGTGATTTTGTACCATGTGGGGCCTGGAACTGGGGGGCACCGGCTGGAGCTGGCGGAGCGGCCCCCTGCGGCCCCTCGCCCGCCCGCGGCCAGCTGGCAGGCCGCCGCCCCGGGCCCGAGCCGCCCGCCCCGCGCCGGGCAGCGGCCCCGGAGGGCAGGAAGCACTTACCTAGGGAACTTCTCCTTCAGCTTCCTCAGGCTCTGCCGGGTGGGCTGCACGTGCCCCAGGAACTGGGCTATTTCATCGTACTGGGCTTTGGTCAGCTTCATGCCTCGCACCGCCTAACCCGGCGGCGCCGGGCCTGCGCGGCGGCGGGAGGGGCGAAAGGAGGGGGCTGCGCCGCTCCGGCCCCCGGCACCGCGGCCGCGCCGGGCGGCGAGGGGCAGAAGGCCAGGTCTCGGCAACCCCGGGGCGCCCTTTGCTACAAGCCCGGTGCCGAGGCAGTCAGGGGCGGCCGCGGCGGCCGCTTCCCGCGGCTCCGCTCCGCTCCGCCCCGCGGCCCGGCCGGGGCGGTGCGGGGGGGAGGGCGGGGAGAGCAGCCATCCCGCGCCGCTCGGCTCTGCGCAGCCGCCCAGGCGGGAGGGGAGCGCGCGGCGCTTGGGCGCCGCCGTGCCCCGCGCGGAAATGGCGCTTCCATGGCGGTGGTGTGAGGCTCGTAACCCTGGGGTTTCGCACAGGGGCGGCCTCTTCTGCCTCGCCTGGGGGCGGAGGAGGAGGCCGCTGGCCGCCTCACGGCTGAGGAGGTGCCCGTGTTTGCGCCCTGCGCGCTGCTCCTTGCTTTAACGTCTGCGAGGGCACCGCTGCTGCGCTCTCGGCGCGCCGCCAGCGCCCGCCCCGGCTGCCCTCGGGCTGAGGAGACCGGCGGGCTCTGGAGCGCGTCGGCGCCCTGCCGTGTGCGGTAGCGCCTGCCCCGGGACGGGGTGTGTAAGCCCTGCTGTATTACGGCTTTAAAGTATCATTTTCAAGGTCCTTTCCAAAAGTCACTTTTAAATGACTGTTTCTTCCGGTTTGAAGAAAAAATAAATGCTGAGGTAGTGGGGCTGGGGCTGCGGAGCCTGACAGGGCCCGAGTGTCGCTGGCCTGCAGCCTTGCGCGTACGCACAGAAATGGCTCCCGCTAGATTTTAGAAGAAAACTATTCAAGTTTGTGCTTGGATTTACTTCGAAGTGTGCTAGGTCTCAAACTTAAGCAAATAATGTTATTAAATATTTAAAAATCAGTAAGTATGTTGCAAGCCTTAGTTTCTGTGCTGGGCATTTTTAATTTATCGAATAACTTGGAAGATAGGTATGCCTTTTTATAAGCAACATGTAAGAACTAGAAGTTATGAAGAGAATTAACCATGCATTTGACTCAGAAATATAAATATTCCCTTTAATTTCAGTTTAATTGCATTCATGAACTATATACAGGCTACTGGAGTCCTAACCTTGAGGTTTCAGGCACTTAATCCTTGAAATTTGCTTTAAATCTTAAGAACTTAACTTGTTTTTGTTATAAATTTTAGGTTCTGTTCACTTGCTTTCTCTCTTGAGAGCTCTAGGATCACATTTTAAGTGTTTTTCTGCATCTTAGCCAGGAACTTTAGAAAGTTTCTTGCAAGAGTACAAGATCTGGAACTTCAAGGAAAAGCAAATAGCATGGGTATGTCAGCAGGGTCAGACATTTAGGAATATTTATGAGACTGGTTTCTAATTGATTGACAGTGCCCAATGAACCCTCTATCACTGGATCCTCCAAGGATTTTAGTGAGTTTTGTTTGCAACTAGGAGCCTTCCTGTGAAGAGCTATTTCTGGTACTATGGCCTAAATATAAATGTTTGAAACTCATTAGTTGCCCCACAGTAAAAAAATACAGTGAAGCTAAGCCAAATTACAGATTGCATTCCTTACTCAGAGAACAAAAAATAATATGTGAAATTGAAAAAAGAGCATTCTTTTAAAGGAGAGTATTATTTAATGCAAAGATACTTTATTTGCTTTAGCTCTATCAAGTAGTATCCGTAATAGTAGGAGATATGCGGGTTTGGGAGGGAAGGGGGTGTTCCTTTCAATCTGATATCCACTTTAAAGGCCCATGAGGGTGCGATTTTCTTGGGCCATAGAAAGGGTCATTTCCCCCTGTCTTTCCAAAGATGAGAATTATGACTTTTTCTTTTGAAATAAATTTAAAAAAAAAAATTAAAATGGTCCTTCACTACCACTACTACTGCTCCTTTAGAAACAATCAATAGTGCTTCTTTAAAAAAAAAAACATCTTGCTGTCTTTGTTGTGTGATAATTTCCAGTGAAAGTGTTTTTAAAAACCATAACGTTACTATCTATAACTTCTATCTCTGTTCATTTCACTTGTTCACTAGTACCTGTTCTTGACTTTTTTTTTTATAAATCAAATGACACTTCAGTCTACAATGCACAGAAGTGAAATAGGTTAGATGAACTGCAGTATGACATTATCAGTCTATGGACCAAACTCCAAACGTCTGATGTATGTATTGTGTATATATTGGGTATGTTTTGTAGACTTGCCTACTGAAAAAAGGTTTTGTAGATTCCAAAATTATTGTTAAAAAAAGTAAATAACCTTCTAGCATGAAGGTTCATTGAAACCAAGAGAAGCTAATACACTGTCATAAGGCGATAACAGCCCTCAGAGATGAGAACTGCTGCTTTTCATCACAAAGAAGCATTTTGCACGATGAAATGCAAAATATAGATGAGAAGTTCTGTATGCAAAGTATAAGCCACTCCTTGCCTAAATTAGTTAATACAGAGCTATTCCAATGAAACGCTCAAGAATCCAATGAGAAAAAATGAGATGTTCCTAGTAGAAAGAGTTCATCATTGCATACTTTTTTCCCAGCAATCAAACTGCCGTTGCAGTTTTACTATATAAAACAAACATCAGACCATGTGTAATTAAGCTGTGGACATCTGTATTGTCAGCTGTTGTAGATGGTGGAAGTTTGCATAAATTCAATAAGCAACTGGATGAAATACATAAGAGGAAAAAAAAAAGCATGAAAAACTTAAATTTACCTTTCGTTCAGGGAGTCTCAGAGCTGCAAATGGTTGGATGCTGGGGGAGCGTTCTCAGGAAGCAACTATGTGCTTGCTTTGTTCTTATAGTGTTTCCTTGGTATCTGCCTGTGGCAGCTGATCCTGATTTTTACCTTGTGGTTGGGATCCAGTCTATCTATTATATAAACTAAGTTCCCTTCAAGAACGACAGAGGACTAAAGATAAAGAAACTATGGGAAAAACAAATGATTGGGAATGACAAATAAGGGGGGAAAAAAGAAGATGATAAGTAAGCTATAGGGGGAAAATAAAGACAGGGAGACAGAGCAAAACACCTGGCAGAGGACTTCCAGAAATGACCATTATTCCTTGGCCACAGTTGGTGTAGGACAGTAGGTAATGGACCTTTGGTCTGTTTTTTATTTTGTGTTAGTTGATAGTTTAACTGTGGTATTAGTAGGTATCTCCCATTACCTTAAGCAGATGATTGCATAGTGTGATTTACAGCCAAGTTCAGAGTTAAAATACCATTCATTATTCTCCACAGAGCTTAAAATCACTGTGTTTTGAGAGTAGGTAATTATAGTATGATATTATGAGGAATCAATTCATACACAAAGTGCAAATTTTTATTTGATTTTTATGTCCTTACAGCTATCTTTTTCCTTTACCACCACATTTCTTCATAGACACAATCTCTGGTCCATGTTGCTTTCTGTAACAAAATTAATACAAAGACTGCTAGCAGTCATATATGTTTTCCAATCTGTTGATTGTAGGTGCTAGTGTTGGAAACTACAGTAAGACTAGAATCTCATTTGCAACTGATTGGAGTGCTTGTTACAATTTTCTAATGCTTGTAATGTTCCTACTTCGTTCAGTTTGGTGCACATGTTTCTACCAGTACTTTTCAGTCTTTTGACATATTTTGTGTGATTTTTTGTTGTGAAATTCGGCTCTTCTGTTTGACATTTTTGTATCCTAAGAAAAACTTGAGCATGCTTCCACTTAACTTGGTAGCAACTGTATCTGTAACCGGTCTAATAAACACCTCCACAGGATACAGTTGTTACCTCATAAACAAGGAGAACCCTCAATTTATGATCTAATTTATATCCATAGGTTTTAATGTACTTTCTGAAAGTGATTGTATTGTGAAACAAACCATGATATCTTCAGTATGTATTAAACAAACAAATAAAAAAAGGAACAGTTGATCTATACATCACTGTTAAACATTAACTGTTTTGCCAATTCACAAGATGATAAGTCACCATAAGTTTCTGGTTTTTCCTCTATAAGTATTCATGGGATTGCTTGATACCACAACAGTGTGAAGAACATGACAGCAATAGAATGATTATACGTAGCAGAATACCAATTAAAAAAGGCAGGAAGGCATTGTTTTCCTTCTGTGTCTTCAGATATGTTCCTCATAATTACAGAAGTCATTGAGACAAATTAATCTAGTTTTCTGTACTATTAGTATATCCAATATATGTTTCTTTAAAATACTTATTTGCTTGTTGAAGTAATTAAAAAAAAAAAAAGTCTGCATTTGTACAGTGTTTTGAGAACACTGCTTTATATGCGTGGGGCCTGATCTATGGTCAATTGAAAGTCTATCAATTTTAATGGACTTGGGCCACTTTTATGGTTCTAAGCTGCATGTTTATGTATTTTCTGTAACAAGCTGTAAAAGATTTTTGAAAATGATGAGTTATTTAAAAATCAATTTCTATAACTGAGATGGTAACATGCCCTAAGTGTTCTTACCCTGCCACTTGACTCCACTGTAGTTCCACATGATGAAATTTCTGGAGTTTGGATTTGCCTTTTTAAGCTCTTGGTAGTCAGATACAGAAACCTATATGAAAATAGCTTTCTGGTTTCAAATTCAATTATTTAAAGTTAATTTGCCCTCTTTGTCTATATGTGCTAAAATATCATTAACTACTGCATACTGCTTTTTCCCCAAGGGATTTCAGCTTCATTCACTGTACAGAGAAAACCCTGTAGTTGTGTGATGAATTACGTTGTTTTCTGTAGGACCTCTGCCTCATTTGTTGCAGAATTTGGAATATGTACTGGGTGAATGAAGCAGGAACTATAGAAAGAAAATTTAAGTGTAAAGATAATTTGAGTGCTGCCCAGGAAATACGAGTTCTCTCCTTGCCTCTCTTACAGACTTTTTGTGTAAACTTAGAAGTCATTTGATGGAATTTTCTTTCCATGTGGCTTTTTTTGACACAGCATGCACATTATTATGTGCCAGCGATCTGATTTAATTACATAGGTGCCTTAAGCTGCTGGCTAAAGAGGTGATACCAATCTGCTCTGGCCAGTTTCAGAGTAATACCTGTGCGCTTGTATTACTGCTACTGCTGATTGTGGGCATACATGGTCAGACAGATCAGCTGATCCAGCTGAAAATTTAACATGCAAAAAAAAAACCCAACCAAACCCTAAAAATATTATTTTTCAGCTAAATCAACTTGTGAATCCAACTCACCAAACAGCCTTATAAATTTAAGTGCCAGCACATGGGAGGAAGTAGGGATGCACAGCCAGAGACAGCAGGGCTGCCTCTTCCTGTTGATGGTAACAGAGCCTTGGGGGATTAACCTCACAAATTAGACATCTAAATTAGGTGCCAGCCATTAAGCAATATGATTATCCTGCACATGTTCTGCTAAGAACTTACATTTGAGAGCATCATTGCACTAAATGCTAAGGACTATCAATGGAACTGAATTTAATGGAAGTTGTACCTTGAACATATAGAATGCTGAGCATGGTACTCTGAAAAGTCAGGTCCTAGATGTATTACACTGGAGAGCCCAAACCGGTGAACAGTTTTGGCCTCAATCTTTCAAACTTAGTTTCTCTCATACAAATATATATAAATGAAAAAATAAATACATATACACATACACACAAAAGTATACAAAAATGTACATGACAGTTGAAGATGTTTTGGAAATACATTTTCTAATATATATCTTCATGCTAGTGCTTATGCAATAAGCTGCTATGGTAATCAGCTTCATTAGAGAATGTATATTGAAGTTAGTAAGACTATTCTTAGTATGTATGACATGGACAGCATGCAGTAAAGAATAAGTGAGGCCAAATTTTGAATTTGAAGGTTAAAAAGAAGTACTGAGGAGGTGAGCTATTTTCTGTGCAAGTAAGGCAAAGGAGAGAAAAATTAGAAATTAAGAACTGTTTTGTAATACAGATAAACAGAAGGACTGAATCAAGGTTGTACACCAAAATGGACAGTATAATTTCCACATTTCTCAGTGTTTGACATTGTAACAGTAATGTTGCAATGTGTAAATATATTAACACAAAATTAACCCACTTAAAATACAACTATTCTAGTGAAATAAAAGGCACACTTTGTGGTAGATTGTATTGTTTTCAGTGTTTATTTTTTATTTTTGCTAATGAGCAAAATTTTGTAACTGCATTATATTTCCTGAGCATTATTGTGAGACAGCAAGGCTCTGCTGAATTGCCAAAGTTGTTTTTATTCGCTTGTTGGAAACATGGTACCTCAGAGTAGCTAAGTAGCTTGTCTGTTTCTCTTTTCTTATAGCCAGAAGTAGTTCAAATAGAACGGTAAATACTTTACAAGGCTAAAACTAGCTCCAGTATTGTGCTTTATTGCTTTCCAACAAAATCTCTGAAAGAGGAACAAATTGTGCCTAAGCATGAATTGTGAAAGAGGTAACAGATTAGTGTTAACTCCCTGGCCTGTTGATTTATCCAGTGCCTAACAACTGGCAACAGAAACTTAACTTTGTAGAATTGTGGGCTATTGTGGTAGTTTGGGTCCTTTTTCTGTCCACCTCCTTTTACTCCCAGAGAAAGAAAATAAACCAGCAAAGTTTTGCTTACATAGCTTGCGGTGACTCATCAGTGCTGTCTGACTTCAATGGGAGCCGTGTATGATTAGCCAACCTGAAAATTAGGACCTTATTATGTGTAGTCTGGAACTCTTAGGCATATAACAATTTTTAGGGAACTTTGGATTATTTTAGATCAGATAAGCTTTGGAGAGGGATATAGAAGTAGATTAAGGGTGATTTTTTTTTTCCGCTAGTAGTGAAATTTCTATTGTCACCTTATACTTAGGGAGTTCTAGTGAATAGCTGAGGTTTCTTTCACTGTTTTTCATCTAAAATGCTTAATGTTTTATTGCCCAAGGATTCTTACTTCTCATTACGTATCAAGTATTTTCACCATTAAAGAACTGTAATATTCTTTCAATGACTATTACCACAGAATCATAGCAATATAGAATGCAGCTAACCTCAAGAGATCATATAGTCAACCAGATCAGATATTTGATAGTATCAAATATAACTGCACTGTCTCATGCTGAAATATTTCTAATTTGTTATTATAGACTTCCATAATGAGGTTTTCATAGTCTCCATTGGTAACATATTCCAGTATTTTACTTCACTTGAATTTGGAAAGCTTGTTTCTAATGTTTAATTCCAAGCGTACGGACTGCAAGTGAAACGACTTACTTTCCTCTGTATACTTTAAAGAAAGGGGAGAATGGTAAATCACTGGCTTTTTTACTTTTTTCAGGATTATTGTAATGCTGATCCACTTCTCCTGTTTTTGTTTGGTAGTGTATGCAAGCCCAGTTCTTTCAGTTCTTTCTTGTAAGTCATTTTTCTGAAAGGGTTGTCATTTTTTTGCTCTCTGTAATTTGCAACATCTTTCTTAAAATCCAGTGCAAACACTACTTCAGCTGAGGCATTTTGTTTTGCTGAGTAGAATAAAAATTCTCATATTTTTTAAGCAGGATTCCTGTGTACAATTTCTCAAATGAACTACTGAAAAAAATTCACTGTGAGATTGTATTCTGCCTTTATATACTCTTCAGTTTGTTATGCTAGCTCATAGAAGTAGCACCATTAAGGGAAAGCGAAGTATATGTAGCACAGTGGATAACTGCTCTGTCTCTCATAGTAGGGGATTCAGTGTGCAAATTATAAGAAAATAAGAATCCAAAATACTAATGGGTGAACACTGTAATACTTTAGATATTTTTGCATAGAAGTTTGTAATAGCATTACAGTTTCTTGAGTCTTCCATTTCTTCTGATACTGATTCTCACTTTCTAACACATGTAAAACATATTTGACATTTATAATAATGGAATGATTAGGCATGTTACTGACATCAAGGTTTAAGGGACTGGGTGACATGGGGAATTTATGTTCCACTTTAATCCATTTATCAGCCTCCTCTGGGAACTGATTTTAAATCTAACTCAAGCCATACCAATTTGGGAGAAAAATCCCTGCCTAATCCAACAGCCTGGAAAACATGTAAATGTATGAAATTGTTGTCTAGGCTCCCCCCACCTCCCTCTTTTTTAGTAAGGAAAATATTAGTGATTTATATGATGACATTCTCTCTGGAATCACGTGGCCTCTTGTTCAGGTCTACTGTTTTTCAGTTCAAGAATCAAGACAGAAGATGATACAGATGGATTATTTGAGTCACTAAATAAATGGAATATGAAAGTATGTGATTCCATAGAGTAGTAGCCATTAATGACTTCTTTGCACATCAAATCAATTTTTATTTCAATTATAAAAAGAAAAAAAAACATTTTCCTAGATTAATAGTGCCTTTTTTTTTTTTTTTTGGTCAGGGAGGAAAGGTTTTGAGTGTATTTGCATTATGCAAATGTGTACAGTAACAGTAAAACCAGTTGCTTCAAAGGTATCCAAAGGGGCGATGCAGGTTGCCTAAACTTAGGCAGTCCTGAACTAGGTCACCTATTCCCCTGTAATATAACTAGTTTGCCTTTTTTGTCCTATGAACTAAATGAAGCTGCCACTTGGTTAGTAATAAGAGATGTAGAGGACCAGGTTCTAAAGTACTCTAGTGTGAATCCAAAGTCATTTAATTGGAGTCAAAGTGATGTAAGTAAGTTCACAATTGGGCATATTGTACAACTCTTATTGATGTAGTCAGTTACCTTTAAAATTTAAGGAATGGTAAGAGAAGAATTATTACCACTCCTTGATATTTGACATTGGCATTCAGGCACATACCTGGAGAAATTCAACTCAGGAACCGTGTATTTTACGTGTTCAGTCAAAATAATTTGCTGACTACTGAGGTGCCAATCTTAGGGTTTAAAGATGAAAAATACACTCCTATTAGTCAAATATTTATGAGTAGAACCCAACATGTTTAAACCTTGTTGATCTTTACATAGTTATGACATATATATCATCTCTTGGTTATCCTCACCGTTGCTTTGGTCTGGAAAAAGTAAAACAAGGTTAAGTAGTCCCTAAGGATAAGTTAAAATGTAGGGTACTGCCATATTGTATAGCTTTGGTATAGTTAGTGTCTTTCGTGGTAAGTTGATGAGACTGCTCAAAGCAATAAAATAGCTTGCTAGATGATGCCATTTAAGAAAAAAATTAGTTTTGGAAATGAGTGTACTCTTTCCGTATTTAGTGTTCTAATATTGTAAACAATATATTTGATAGTATTTGTGTTAGATGTATAAAGCCTAACTCTTGCTTTTCTGTTCAAGCAGTCTTATTCAAAATGAGTTTAAAATATAACCTAATTTGCTAATACATTTATATGTTCTTTCTGATTTGAGGCCAGAAGGAAAGACACTATGGTCATTTAGTCTGATTTCCTGGATAGCATATATTGTAGGTATTTCATTAATTAATTGCTGCTTATAATTCAGCACCTGTGATTGAATTAGAGGACATCTTTTTAAAACCAAATGGTAACCAAAAAGATCTTTAAATCTTGATTTAAAATCATCCAGAAATACAGAGTCTTACTAAATTCTTTGTGGTTAGTTACTTTTGCTGTCAGTTGTAACTAGCCTGATTTGAACTTGTTTAGCTTTATTTTTATCACTTAGTTTTGGTATAGCTTGATTTCCTGATTTTGGTAGGTTGTATGCTAGACGTAACAATTTAAAGTCAGCGTTGCTGCTGAGGTCACTTCTTAAACTGTTCTTTGAGAAGTTAAACAGATGAGTTCATTAAGGATCTAAACACTAAATGTGTTGCTGATGTTCTTCAAAGGCCTTCTTTAACCACTTTCTCTCGTAGCCAGTGCTAAATCTTCTATGTACAAAGCTTGAGCGTGTTTCCAGGGAGCAGAGTGAGGAGTTTTGACTATTGTAGAGTAGAAAATAGTACAAGTTGGAAATAGATAGTATAATCATGGATTTATTCTATATGGTTTTAGGAATAAATATGTATACAGAATAGCATGAAATTGTCATTTACATGTAGATGGATGTTACAAAGCTCTCTGGATTTTTTTGTGAAAATAAAAGGGTACCAACCTCAACAAGGTACCAACAAAAACCTGTAATACCATTAAGCAACTAAAATTTTATCCGTTACATGTCTAGTTATTGTTTGCCATTTATATTATTATAAATCTTTTTTTTTTTAAATTGGAAAAATATTTTAAATTATAAATATTAATAAATATCTCATCTCATGATTTCACCACAACAGTGCTTAGAACATTGCTTTTATTTCTCTCTCTAATCATGTGCTCACAGTATTGCCCTGTGTAGCTACTAGATGCTCTTTGGCAAAAGGAGGAAGTTAATTAAACAGCAGAAAGAGTATAAAATTAAAAATTAAGCCTGTCAGAAGAAGAATATCAGAAAGAACCCAAGACAAGTATCCCAGACAACATCTGGTATCTGTGAAGCTAGACGAGGCAGCTGAAGGGGACAGAAGTGGCAGAGTGATCTGTTCCATTCATAGAATCATAGAATCATTCAGGTTGGAAAAGACCCTTAAGATCATCGAGTCCAACCGTTAACCTATCACTGCCAAGTCCACCCCTAAACCATGTCCTCGAGCACCACGTCTACCCTTCTTTTAAATACCTCCAGGGATGGAGACTCAACCACTTCCCTGGGCAGCCTGTTCCAATGCCTGACTACCCTTTTGGTGAAGAAGTTTTTTCTAATATCCAACCTAAACTTCCCCTGGCACAGCTTGAGGCCATTTTTCTAGACCTCTTTAGTAAAAGTACCTTACCAGATAAAAGTGGTTATGCCCCAGTTGTTTTATGTTGCTATGTGGATCACAGGAGATGGAGGAGTGTTAATTATCATGAGGTCCCCAGTGTCTTGTCTTTTATTGTTTCTACTTGCCCTGATGTTTCTACTTAGTGACCAGTACAAGCAGTGACTAAAGGGAGTTGATCCATGGACATTAACCATTCCAAATATATTGTGGTGAATTTTACTATGAATATTTACTTGTGCTTAGGTGTCTTTTAGACAACTGTTCCATTAATTCATGTGCTAAGAAAGAATGTTTAAGCTGTCTTGCTATATAATTTTGAAGTTAATCTAATGAAAAAAATTTGCTTGTTTAAAATTGATTCAGCTTTTGTAGAGGTTGGAATCTAGTGGTCCAGCTGATCATTCCTATGCTATCTCTGAATTACTAAATGTAATTTAAAGTAATTGAATTTCTCATGAAGTTCAACAAGGGGAAATGCAAAGTCCTACATCTTGGGAAGAATAACCTCAGGCACCAGTGCACGGTGGGGTCCAGCAGTCTTGAAAGCAGCTTTCCTGAGAAGGATGTTGGGATACTGGTGGACAACAAGCTGACTGTGGGCCAGCAACGCACCCTCATGGCAAAAATGGCCAGTAATGTCTTGGGCTGCATTAGGAGGAGTCTTGTCAGCAGGTTGAGGGAGGTGATTTTTCCTCTCTACTCAGCAGTGGTGAGGCTGCATCTGGAGTACTGTTTGTAGTTCTGGGCTCCCCAGTACAAAAAAGATACAGACTTACTGGAACAAGTCCAGAGCAGGGCTGCAAAGATGATTAAGGGACTGGAGTATCTTTATATGAGAAGAGGATGAGAGACCTGGGACTCTGCAGCCTACAGAAGAGACATCTCAGTGGGGATCTTACCAATGTGTATAAATACACGATGGGAGGGGATGAACAAGAGGGAGCCAGACTCTTCTCAGTAGTGCCCACTGACAAGACAGAGGGCAATGGGCACAAATTAAAACACATGAAATTCCACCTGAACATGAGAAGACACTTTTTTACTATGAGTGTGATGAAACACTGGAACAGGTTGCCCAGAGAGGTTGTGGAATCTCCTTCTGTGGAGATACTAAAAAGCTGACCAGACACAATGCGGGACAGCTGGCTTGAGGTGAGGGAGTTAGACTAGATGATCTCATGAGGTTCTAAACAATTCTGTGATTCTGTGAATTTTAAATGGTGAAAGAGAGATGGTTTGAGTAAAAATCAGGTAAGTGCATTTTGTTTAAACCCACTTAGTGTTAGCAAGTCCTTACAACTAATAGGACAGTATTTTAGATCTGGCTCTTTATCCTTGGTATAAACACCAAAGGCTCTGTTTCAGTTCTCTTCTGATGGTGGGAGTTTCAAAGCCTGTTGTTTTTTTCACTGGTATGCTTTTGGATAGATGTGTTATTTAGTAATTCATGTCAGGCAGGTTCTTTGGCTGTATACAACAATGTTCAACTGTAAAAGAACTCCGATTTTTGAATTATATTCTTTCATCACATATTTTGCAACTTCAAGACTCATTACGTTGTAGTCCTGCAAGTTATGGTTAATCAGTGATACTGGTGCAGCAACAAGTTAGTGAACCCATAATTAGCTAGACATTCTTCATAAATATATGGAGGCAAAATAAGATGTTTCTTTTTCCATGCTGAGGGAACTGGCAGTACAATTGCTTAAGGAGGAAGACGTAAGCTTAATGGTAGTGTGGCTGTGAGTACTTGCCAGGGAAGTTCTGCTTGCATTCTTACTGGTAGGTCGTATGATTAGAAGAGTAGCAAGAGAGTATCATCTCATGTGTAGGGGAATCTCAGCTGACTTTAACATTTTCTCTGCATTGGGAACTTTTATAGAAAAGCAGTGGTGGCATAGAAATCTTTCCTATATCTTGTGGACACTTTGCATCAGTTTAGGTGTTGCAAAATAACCATGGAAGGATAAATTTCTTTCTACCTTGAAACTAATTATTGTGTATACACCAATATACTTAAGGTAGTGATTTGCACAGTGCCTGCAGAAAATAAATAAATAATAATAGAGGAAAATAAAGCCTTCTAGTGTTTGATATATGCCCTCATAAATTCTTTTCTAACCTTTAAACAAGTTGAGTTTTGATCTGGGTTGTGAGTAATGCTGTATATGGTCATTATATAATAGCAACTGATGACTCCTAGAATTGGTCTTTTTGTCCATTTTTTCCCTGTTACTAGAGATATCAGAAAAAGATGTATATAGTGTCAGTGGATAGAATGCTTGCCTTTCTTGTCAAGTACTGCATACTATCTATACATGAGAGCCCTTATCTTTAAGCTGTTTTTAAGCATTATATTTTTCTTCCAGTGTTTATTTTTGGTATACTGCCTAGGCCTAATTTCTAAAGATCAAAACTGATTAATTTCTTATGCATCTTTGATTTACCACATCTAAGTGAAATTCAGAATTTGCATCAGTAGGAAGTTTTAAACTAGTTAAGTCATTTTTAGAAAAAAATAAAATACGATTTTAGGAAAACTTCTATGTAATAAGCTGAATTGAACTTTCTTTATACTGGACAGCTTATAGACCAGGTCTGTTGCATGGTACAGAGTTAGTAGTCATACATTAGATAGCAGAATGGATATAATTGATGCTGTACCTGCACTCTGTACTTTTCAACATAGCTGTTTGCTGTAGGTGAGATAGGTGATTTCCAGGACTCAAAAAAGATGTTCAGAATACACTTGAATATTTCTGCACTACACTCATTTACAACACATAGGCATATTTAAAGTGTACAGCTATACAGAGTGATACAAATGGATGTGAGCTGCTCTTTCTGTGCTTTGAGCTGGTCAACGTGAGTCCAGCTCAGGTCTAGAAACCAAATTGCTGCATTAGTGTGGTAGTATGTTAATCAATGTTCTCTTTTGCTTTGCAGGGCTTATACAGCAAGCTTGGATATGTGGCTTCCTCTGACTACATCAGAATGTGGATGTGTGATTTCTGTACCCATCTGCATAGACGTAAGTGTGAGTTAGTCACTGAATGGGAGTGGAGTTTATATAGCTTTCATCAAAAATAATTAGAGAACAACATCTCAAAACTTTTGGGTGAAATTTGATTTTGTAAACTGCAATTGGAAATGTAAATAGATTAAGAATTTGATTATGCAGTCCTCAGAAGAACAAAGTTTCCAGTGAAGATAATGGTAAGTATTTGTGGTAAAGGTTAAAATTCCTGGAATGACTATTTGTAAAATTCATTATTCATTTTTAAATGCTAAAGCTTCAGCATTTTGTTTAGCTATTTCAGACTGCTCATTTGGGGAACTGGAGAACTGTTCCCTAGTTCTAGCAACAATTCAAGCTGATAATTAATTGGAATATTTATTCTATTAGTTTACAGGTGTACATGATATGTCTTTTACATGCCACAAGGCTATTCTATTAATACCTTTGAAGAGTTAACCCTTCCCTAAGTCCTAACATTAACCTCCATGCCAAAACTTAGGTTAGTTTAAGGTTTTATGGGTGAAAAATTGTGCAAAACTGAGTTCTTTTTTTCCATAGTTTCCATATACAGTGGTGAAACTGTAGAGTTTAGTCTAATGGAGTTTTTATTTCAAAACTGAAAAAAATTAGGAGGGGAAAAATGCTAGCACACTGGGTAAAAAAACCCACATTTTTTACCAAAAAAATGCCAATCCAAAATTTCTGCATATTTTTGGTTGGTTGTTTAATCCTGTTCCAGTCATTGTTTTTGATAGTGAAATGCCACAGAGAAGAACATTGGTTAAGGAAGTTTTAAGCAGTAATTACAATCTTCCTGTTTATTGAAGTGAAGGACAGAACAATGAAAAGGAAACTGCTTCAAATCAATCCCTACTAATTTAAACTATTTATAGAATTACTAATCAAAGCATGATTCATACAAACCTTGGGAGAATATAACGCTGTAGCTTATGTGCATTTATATGCAAGTGGAAGTGTTCTTATGCAGCATCCTCATGGTTAGCACTACCACTTATCTGTCACCGTTATCACATGTAGTAATCTTTACTGATAAACTTAGCCCCAAACCAATAATTTCACAGACTAGGAAAGTTAAACAGAATGTAATCCTTTGAATGAGAATTATGTTAGTTGATGAGTTTGTAAAAACAATATTACACTTGTCTTCTAAATAATACTGCAGAAATCTCTTGTAAATCCTTTAGCAATTTTTTCTAATCCTTTACAAGTTGTAAAATCATAGCTGAAAGGCAGGCAGAAAAGGAATGCACAAGTAAGACATCTGTTATTGTTATATCAATGATGATATATAACCAGCTCTGAAGTAATAACATTTTAACAAGGACTAGAGTCTTATCCAAAATGAGATCTCCTCCACTTCCACATCTTCATTTACTGCATTCATAAGAATGAAGTGAAGTTTATAATTGGGAAATCTTATCAATTAGTGCTTGTAGGACATCACAGGTATGCTACAGTCTGGTTTGGATTAATGGATTTGCAGCCAAGCCATATCTTAACAGATAGGGGTATCTGTAAACCAGTTTCAAGGTAATGTGTTTGCGTGCTGCTTATAAAACAGTATTCACCATTACGAAGTACAGTAATGCTATATTTTATAACTTCAGCACTGTGAAATGTATATACTATTAATGTATTTTCTAGTCCATTAAGGACAAGCAGCATATTATGCTCCATTTAATAAAAGATTTACAAGTCACTAGTGTGGAAGGTTATTCCAGTACAATTTTGGGGTGTAGATGCAGCTGTCTCTTAGAGATTGTGTTATTGTGTTGACTCTAAAACAAATTCTTATTAACTACATTTTAGTGTCACATAAGATCCAAAGGGTTGATCTTTCAACCTGCTTGAAATTGATACAAAGCTACAAAGCTGTTAAGTAGTGACACAGCTTGGGAATGGCAGGGAACTTTTCTGGCTCTAGTGGACAAGGAGAGATGGGGAGAAAATCTATAATTTTTTACCTGTTGTCACACTTTTCAGCCATGAATCAGTAGAAACAAAAATAAGCCATGGAAGAAATAGCTGTGTACCTCTTTCTTTCCTTAAAGCCTGTTGGTTTAATCAGCAGTAAAATGGCTAATTGTGCATTTTAGTATATTTCAATATCAATTCATCCAGTAACAGCTAGTTAGCTCTTCATTTTTGTGCCTTCACTGTGGAATTAATATGAACTGAAAAAATGAGACCTGTGCCATTTTTCCATATGATTAAATGTGGAGGCTCTGACTTTATTCTAACAACCCATGGGAATTGGTCCAAAAACATCTATGGGATTTGGTCCAAAAAAGCCAATGATCCAAAAGCTACTTAGTACGGCTTTTAAACTTGATACTTAAGCTTTCAAGTTATCTGACTTTCAGTGTACATTGTATTACTGATACAGCAGTATAATATTTTATTCCTACTTTTGTTATTATTTATTCCTTTATAAACATCTTTGTAACTATAAATCTTTTAGGCCTTTTACCAAGTTAGATTCTTACTGGAATTAGAAAAATTGATTAATTTACTCTTGAAGATTCTGCTCTGTTTTTCTTTGTGGGAAAACAGAGAATGTATTGCTCTTTACCCTACTGGCAGGCAACTCAGAAGTGTATTGTGTGTGTTTTTCTGTCCTTTACAATGGATCATGCGTTAGTACATATTAATACTGAGGCAACATTTACCACGGTATGCATTTGTTTTCCTGAAAATGTATTCTAGTTCAGAGGGATACTGACTTTTTATCTTCTAAAGCCAGGAAGATGCACATCTTTATTATGTTTTTGAAAAGCATTGTATTATCACTATGCTATGCTTTAAAAAACAGAATATAGCTACCTTTGTCTTTTAGAGATAGTTGCAAATGCTGCTTCACTTCTGGAAGAGCTGTTAAACAGATCCTACTGGAAGAGCACCCAGGGGTCTAGTATATATTTGGATATATTAGATACATTCAGATTCCTGAAATATTATTAGAGAGAGAAACCCTACTAGGACTTATGTCACCATGGGAGATTAACTTCCCAGATATAGAGTGGAGAGCAAATGTTACTGTTAATGTCAGAATCCAGTTGCACATTTGTGATGGCTATCATTTTTTCAGTGTATTGTCACTAAATTTATAAGCTATGATGTTGTTCTGAAACTTAATTTGTAATGTAATGAAGGCATTTATAAATTAAGATTAAAAACTGTCTGAGGAGACTGTAGATGTTACTGAAAAGGAAAATATCAGATGCAGGAATAACGTTATGCAAGGAATGTTTCACGGGGCTATCTTATTTAATATTTTCATTAATGACACTGGCACAAAAAATGTGCTAAAACCAAAGTGGTAGGTGTTAGAGCAGACAAGAGATAGGCTTTCATGCAAAAATACATTACTGCTGGGTGACCTTGAAGCATATAGTAATACAAAATGGCACAAAAGTCTGTAATATGAGGTGAAAATAACAAGAATTTCTGCTATAAATTACACTTTTTTGACTATAAACATATAAAGAGCTGGAGGTTCTTGCGGTTGTGATGTATTAATAGTACAGACAGGTAAATATTTATTCCATTGTACAAGAGCTTGGTATGTCTGAACATCAAGTGGAATACTGCGGTGCATTTCTGGTTATCTGCTTTCAATAAAGATGAGTTCAAGTGAGATAGGTGCAACTGAACAGAGTAAGGTACAGCCTCAAGGAAACGTAAGAGCTTAGTTTGCTTAGTCTAGTAAAACAAAGACTGGAGGTGGTACAATAGTTACCTATGAAAACATGAATGGGCGATAAACCACAAGGCAGGGAAAAGACCTGTACAAAATAAATTGCAGTTATCAAAAGAACAAATTATCATAAGCTGGGCCATTATTAAATATGAACTGAAAAATTATTTTTCTACCTGTAAAATGAATGAGATGTTGGAGCTGCCTTATGAATAGATGCAACAGAGACAAAGAACCTAGATAGTTTCCCCTACAAAGTTTCATAAATTTATGTAGGGATTTGTATGATGTGGTTACTTAAGTTAGTTTGAGACTAGACTCTTTCAACTCTGAGTTAGTGGGACACACCTTGGTTTCTTAATTGCTACACGTGCTTTCATTTGTTTCAGTCTTTTTCTCTCTATTTCAGTAGATAAATGCCACTCAACAGTCTTTCATAAATACAAACAATTACATACAATCTAAGTGTTTTCCCAGGTAAAGCATAGAGAGCTACTCAAAACTGTTACATTCTTTTCCTGCATGACCTGCATTTTACTGCATGACTCTTCACTGGCCCTCAATGAAATCTAATCCCTTTTGTTTGATGAACTAACTGTTCTTATCCCTTTCTCATTTTATTGTAAGTGCGTGCTTAGGTCCACTGATGGATCAAAATTTATTTTTGTAGTATTTGGCTTGCTTTGTGCAAGAAACTCATCATGAGAAGAACAGAAAATACACGTCGGGTCTTCTTCCCCTGCTTGTCCCGATCCAGAGTTCTCTGTCATGCATGAATCCTGAACACCTCTTTAGAGAGTAATTTTTTTTTCATTCATGTTCAGTGAATATATGTTTGGCAAAAGCAACCCTTTTTTTTTTAATAAAAAAGTTAATTAAACATTGTTAATTATTCAGATTCAGAGCTACAGCAATACCATTTAAAAACTTATTGGTTATGATTAAAAAAATTTTAAAATAAAAAAAAAAGTGAAGTTTTATTATGCCATAATTTGCCTTTTAATTGTCTCACATTTTTAGTTTGGTTGTCAACAGACTTGACTTTAAAGAAATACAGGAAGAGGTCTGTGGTATTATCTTTTATTAGACCAACTGGAATATTTGGAAAAGTTAGGCCTGCAGGTACACAAGCCTCTCTTCCATGTGTGAAATAGAAACAGCAGCAAAATAAAAGTTGAGAACAGTTGCTCAGTGATAGCAGACATACATCAATTCAACCATCTTTAAAAGAAAAGCAGTTGGTACTTGTGGAAGAGACAGGATGATATGGGGCCGGGGTGGAACAGGAGAGAAAGACAAAGATACTTACCTCTAGGGAAAAAAGACATTGTTTGTTGCATGTGAAACACAGGTTAGTCTGGGCGAGAAGGAAGGGAGATTAAAATGTGCTATAAAACCACTCTCTTGCATCCATGATTTTTGGCATCCAGTAGAGTTACGAGTTTTGCTTACCAAAATTTCAAAGGTGTTTGTAGGTTTTACCTGAGCGTAGGGGCATAGTGCTTGAGCAATCAGAGAGGAAGGAATGAGAGATCAGAAACACAGTGACTAGTGAGAGGTGTTCACAGATGGGTACTTTTATCCTTTATGGACTGTGTCAGTTCACTCCGATATGTAGTTTTTGCTTAGTTTTACATACATCATAGCTGTTGTGATGGCAAGTTACTGGGATAAACTGTATTATATTCCTGAAAGCGCAGTTCTAGAATTGAAAGATAGTGGTGGTTCTGTTGAGAGATTATTTACTAGAGTAATAATAGAGATATATTGTCAGATTTTATGTTTCTTGCTCAAATATGGCCTTCATCCATTCAGTGTTGTTGGACTGTACCTAGAATGTTTCTGATGGTTAGTTTTCTTAGGCTAGAGAATGTTAGAAGGCCAAGGTGGGTCTTGGAAGACGTCTTCAAAGTGTCATCTTCTAGAATTGCTTATAATTGGTTAAAGATTTTCTCTTTAAGTACCCAGTACAGTGTTATCTGACAGCTGTAATTCCCTCTGTGATGCTCAGGTATCTTTTTCAAATAAACATGATCTTTTTATAGAAGTGTACTTTTTGACTAAAAGTCTTCTTTGGATAGTTGATGGTTCTTTGGATTGTATCATGAGATTTTTCTTCAGAGTGAATGGGATGGCATCTGAGGATGCCTGATTTGTGTGTGTGCGTTTCAGATGGTTGCGGGTTTACGGAGTTAAGTTTGTTAGTCTGCAGTTTTCTGTGCATTTTAGTTTGTAGATTACCATCTTTGATGTTGACCTTAATACCTAGGAAAGGATCCTAGTATCGGAGTATTTCAGAGGCAGTTTGACAAAAGAGTCATAATTATTGAATTTATGATTGCAATTAGTGAGGAATTCCAGTTTTCTGGTCATGGTGATGAGGATGTTATTCATATGTCTTATGACATGGAGCTGGTGGTACATATCTAATGGTGAGTAGTTGTTCTTTTATTTAGCTTTGAAAGCTGCTGCTTCTGTTTAAGACATGAAGAAGGGTTTGTGTGCCCAAAAGTTTATCTAGCATGTTCAACAATGCCAGCTGCCCTAGTCCTGCTTCTGTCCTTAGACCATCTTGGTTACAACAAAATGCTGTGGGAGAAATAAAACCTTTTTGCTTTTCAAGCCTCCTTTTTCTTAGTTTATCTGCACTCAAGCTGACCTTTGCTAGCTCTGTTTCTAATTCTCCTCATATACTCATTTTTAGTAGGGGATATATGTTGTAAGTAACCAAGGTCAAATTTCTGAGCCCTTGTATGTTAACCCAATGATTTCTAGCCCCCTTTAATCCTTTCCTACACCAGCAGCTGTAGTAATAAGGGTCAAGGGGCTGCTAGGGATTGAGGTCATTAGCTTTTGGGTTGTATTTATTCATTTCGTTGGTGTTTTTCACTGATCGGTCTTAATGGATATTATCCATTCAGTTGTATGGTATTAGAACAGCATTTGACCTTTCTAGCAACATGAATGTTTGATTTTTAAGTTTATTTTACTTTGACTATAAACTGGATGCTGCTTTTTAGATATGGAAAGAAATTGTCTTTCATTTCATCGTGCTGTGAACTGTCTGTATATTAGGTTGAATACTTCAACATTAATGTGTATAAAGTCAGATCCTGCTGAAGGAATGGAAAAACTCCCTTGATTTCAATGAAACCTTTTAGGGCTCCCGTTGATATTAATGATAATTTAATGGGAAAGGACTTGGATTCTTACTGTTTGCAACAAGTAAACTGCTAGGTTTTATATTACTGCTTAAACCAGCACCTTTATCATTGCTTCAGCATGTATTTATGTTATAGTCATCTTTGATAGAACCATCAGAGCACACAGCCTGAATCTTTGGGTTTATTACTATTTTGTAAATGTAGCAAAATGGTGAATGCACGCTATTACATAACATACAAGAAAAATAGAGAATTCGTGTCCATCAGTTTGAGTCTTTAGCTGCTCCAGTATAAGTGCAAAGCTAAACTGTTAGATTCTTTTCTGCTCAGATTTCCATCACTACTACTCAAGGAAAGGTAAGGACAACAGACATTAGAACATAACCTGAAAGTTGTCAAATTTGTGCTTTTATGAACTTAAGCAAAACCAGCATATCACATGGTAGACCCCTCATTGACTGTGTCATGCTTTTAGCACTCTTTCTTCTCTTATAGTTAAAATAGTTTGGTTTATTTTAATGTTTGAAATGTTCTCAGCTGCTACTGGTGAGAAGCAATTTCTGCACAGTGAGGAGGAGAGTTTATCGTATTTGGTGTTGCTTTTAGTGATATGGATGCTTGCTCACTAGGTATTGTACTGAGATCAGCTAACTCATTTCATTAAAAACTCCTTTAGGTGGTAGTTATATTTGGTTACCACTGAGTTGATGTGGATCTGAACCAGAAACACAGAAGTGAAAGGCTTTCTATCCTAACAATTTCCTGAGCCTTCCATTCTCCTATATTAAGAGGAGTTTTTATAGAGTGGAAAAAAGCCCCATCATAAAGCTGTAAGGTTAAAACTGCAGCCCTTCTCCCTTCCCCAACACTCCTTAAACTATGGATCTTGTTTGCTATGGGAAGTGAACTGCAGGAGGAAGCCAGATGGCAGCTGTATTGAGCTGCTGCTTTGTTGTGCAGGATGGGTGCCCCTCCTCCCTTCTCCAAAGCAAATGTTGATTCACGAATGAGGGGTTTATATATCTGAACGAGGAATTCATATGATTTTTTTTTTTTAATGCCGGCTCTTTTAATAGTTTGCAAAAGGAATTGGTCCTGTGTTCATAATAAGAAACGGTTTGAGAGCTATATGTGTCAAAGTTGTATAATTGTAAGGTGAACTTTCTAAAATGGTACACGTATCCATGGTTATTTTATTACTCTCAGTTAAACTGCCTGAAGTGCTGTACCAGCACAGCATGCTTCTTGTAAAACATATTCCAAAGAGAAAAATTGTTTTATTTTGAGGTAAAATATAATTATTTTGTCAGTAATGGACTAAAACGCCAGAAATTGTTAAAATATTTCTAAATTAACAAATTGCTAGCCAGAGAATGTTCATTAAATTACAAGAGGAAGATACATTGGATGGACCTGATTTGCTTCATAGAATCTGCACCAAATCTTTGAGTGTTTCACGGCGCTTAAATAATTTATTAAAATTCTAGAATAGTTAGAGGTTAATCCCCAAAGCTGATTTTTTTTGTATTTGCATTTCTTCATAAAACAAAATTGTGTGTACATTTATACACTTTTTAACTGTTGGCAGACATGTTTGATTACCGTTATATTTATGATGCAGAATGCTCAAGAGTTTTAAATTTCCAAGTGTGGCAAACTGGATCTTCAGCTAAGATGACACATGTACATCGTATAAGGTTTGTAGGATAATTAACTAGAACTTTGTTTCTTTCACTGATTACTGAGATCATCTTCTTGTAAATCCAAGAGTAATGAATAGTTGTAACGAGAGGAGCTCACCATAAGCACTTTTTTCTAAATATCCAGTGCCGAATTCTCTCTGGCACAGTTGTCAACAGCATGTTCCAGGCTCTGTCTTTTGCCATAAACTGCATTCTAAGCACAATGGAAATAGCATAGAAAAGTAAGAATTAGGAAATTGTGTTATTAACAAGCTGCATTTTTAACCACCATGGGGGATTTATTTAGACTGCCTAGTGTGCAGAATGTGTTTTTTAATGTAAATAGCTACTGAGAAAAAATTCAGATCCTCAGATGAATGTCAGAAATGAGCCTGAACAAAATATTTTTAAGATTATATACCAAATAAAGTAATGTGGTTTTCCCTGCTCTTTTCTTCTTCTCTTTCTTGCTGTCTTTCTGATGTCAGTTTATATCTTCTATAATGCAGATATAAGATGAGAGAAAACGAGGGAATAACTCTGTAGTACAGGTGGAAACAGTTAAAAGAACTGGGTTGGAATGTTAAAACTGATATTCCTCCATCTCAACATACCACATTAAGAAGTAGTTTGGGGTGCCTGGCATCTTCATGACTAGTAATATAAGTAAATATCAGCAGTACTCAGGATCATTCAGAATTGATGTGCATATGGTTTATATATAAATAAATAAATAAATAAATATGCATTCAGTGTCTTTGTGCATATTAGAGATACATAATGGGCAGACATATATGTTGAAATCTATGTTTCACATCAAACCTCTACAGTATGCTTCATGAGGGAGACAAGACCCATGTGTTTTGCAGAAGCTTTTAAAGCTGTTTCATTTATTTTATTAGCCTTTAATGAATGTAATTAGAACCCAAGTAATTAAATGCAATTGTGCTCAGTATGTTCCTGTTGTAAATTGCCCTAAACAATGTGCATGGTGTGAACAAATTTGTGGGATTAATAGAGGATAGATAATGTTTTTGGATAGTATTTCACACTAAACGGCCGCAGAGAGAAACAAAGAAGCTGGCGCAGTGTCATTAATCTTAGTCAACTGGCAGTTCTGGTGTAATTTGCATGACTTAGGCAGTGACACAAGATGGGGCTAGCTTGGGACGGGTGTTAGATCACTAGGATACATATGTATTTATTTCTCTTTAGTACTCTGATTTATAAGTAGAAAGAAGTTTGTTTGAAGAAACTGATTCATTTTGTTTTTATCTTAGATTAATAGAATTACTGGCAGTATGTTGTATGTGTTCCTTTGTTTTTATAGTTAGCATATTGGTTTATGGATATTAAAAAACATCTGTGCATCCTTGTCATCACAGAAGAAAGGCAGATGTGCTGTGATTGGATAGTGTGTTGCTAGTGGAATAGATTTTCTTTCTTCACTCTGTCTGGTGTGTCTTGTTTCCTAGCTTAAAAAAAAAAACAGGATACAGTAAGATACTTCCAAATTAGTTTCTGAAAAACCTTATAGTAGTCGTAGTGAGAATATGCATTTTCATTCTACATTCCCTTTGTCCATAATTTTTTCTAAAAATCAGTGAATGCATGTAATCTGATAGACCAGAAGTATAACTCAACAACTGTAAAATACTTCTTATATTTTAGTAGAGTAATAAATTCTCACAAAATAGTAGTGACCACTGTAGTTAATATTCACAAGAATTTTTAAATGCCCTGGCTTGGGTTAGTTTAAATGTTCTTAAACTTACAGTTGGCTGGAAATGTCTGTCAAAGTGAACTGTTTTGCTTAAAGTCTGAACAGAAATATTCCATTAGTTTGCAGTATTAGAAGAATGAGTCAAAATTAATTTCAGTCTTGTTAGACGAGTGTTTCTGTCCCAGGCCCTAACATTGTTTTCAAAATAGTTCCCATAGTTCTGTATAGGTTATGGTCCCACTTATGAGAAAAGGGATCATTGTCCAAAATTGATCTTGACCCATTTCTTGCCACCAAAATCTTCCTATAAACATACTTAATTGTATATTATCCACTGAATGTTTTGACTAAAAACTGTGCCAAAAACATATGTGCTGAACTTATTAATGTACTATCTCTGGAAGTTGTTGTTTTGTTGAATATGTTGCTTACACACACCTGATCGTGTTGCTGTTCTTTGTCACCATGGTGTTAACTTAGTTGTGTAGTAAAATGGAATGATGAGTAGACTGGGGATCTTCAGAAACCCTTGATAAATTGTGGTCCTGACAGATAAACAGGAAGGGATTCCTGCTTCAACAGTATCAGTGGATCTTTTAATTGTAATTTTTCAACACAGGAAGATTGCACTTAACCAAGTCTGAGGAAGAATGAGATAGGGCATTCTGAGGCTGTTTAGCCAAGTAGTTACCTGTTGTGCACATCCTATGAGCTACGTTTCTTATATTTCTAAAAATATATATTTAATTAAAGCTTTTTCATCCATTTAAAAATTGCATTGTTAAATAATAAAAAGAGGATTTTAAAATACAAATTGCATGGGCAACCTTGAGTCCTCTTAAATGGGTTGATAATGATAAAATGCTTATGTTTGTATCACTGCATACAAAACAATATTGTAATCATACTTTTAATACTGTAAGATAATAATCCTGTAAAATATTGAATAGTTACTACAGTACTGAATAAGCATTGATGAATAGCCATGTTTGTCTGCTTACCATATTTAAATACAAAGTGCTGATGGATTCATTGTGGTACTGGTGGGAGGCAAACAGGTATATTCCACTGAAATGTGAAA
Source organism: Nipponia nippon (assembly GCF_047370975.1). Classification (NCBI taxonomy): domain Eukaryota; kingdom Metazoa; phylum Chordata; class Aves; order Pelecaniformes; family Threskiornithidae; genus Nipponia; species Nipponia nippon. The sequence continues at coordinate 37,555,454 of NW_028262291.1, forward strand.
ATAGCACAATTTTTACACAAAGCTTTATATGGTAAATATAACAACAAACACTGACAATGCAAATTTTCAGGCATTCAGTTGGGCCACCTAAATCTGAAGCTGATTTGTCGCTAACTGTCTTGTCTCCTGAATTGTGAGTAAACAGTGCAAAAGTAATTGAATTTGAACTAAGCATATTAATAATTATAAGGAATTAGAATTTTCTGAGGAAAAGAGTATTAGCTGTCTATCAGTAATGATGAAGAAGGTTATGATGGCATTAAAAACAATTTGCTTGTAGCAATTTGGGAAAATATAAAATGCTTAAGATATAGCATGCGTTCTACTGTAGATTTTAATAAAGAAAAAAAGCATGTTAGGACAGTAGAATAAAGTAAATGGAAACTGGCTGGATGGCCGGGCCCAAAGAGTTGTGGTGAATGGATCTAAATCCAGTTGGTGGCTGGTCACAAGTGGTGTTCCCCAGGGCTCAGTGTTGGGGCCAGTTCTGTTTAATATCTTTATCGATGATCTGGACGAGGGGATCAAGTGCACCCTCAGTAAGTTTGCAGACAACACCAAGTTGGCTGGGAGTGTTGATCTGCTGGAGGGTAGGAAGGCTCCACTGAGGGACCTGGACAGGCTGGATCGATGGGCTGAGGCCACTTGTATGAGGTTCAACAAGGCTAAGTGCCAAGTCCTGCACTTGGGTCACAGCAACCCCATACAACGCTACAGGCTTGGAGGAGAGTGGCTGGAAAGCTGCCTGGTGGAAGAGGACCTGGGGGTGTTGGTTGACAGCCAGCTGAATATGAGCCAGCAATGTGCCCAGGTGGCCAAGAAGGCCAATAGCATCCTGGCTTGTATCAGAAACAGTGTAGCCAGCAGGACCAGGGAAGTGATTGTCTCCCTGTACTCGACACTGGTGGGGCCACATCTCGAGTACTGTGTTCCCTTTTGGGCCCCTCACTACAAGAAGGACATCGAGGTGCTGGAGCGTGTCCAAAGAAGGGCATCGAAGCTGCTGAAGGGTCTGGAGTACAAGTCTTATGAGGAGCGGGTGAGGGAGCTGGCATTGTTTAGCCTGGACAAAAAGAGGCTGAGGGGAGACCTTATTGCTTTCTGCAACTACCTGAAAGGAGGCTGTAGCGAGGTGGGCATTGGTCTCTTCTGCCACGTAACAAGTGATAGGACAAGAGGAAATGGCCTCAAGTTGCACCAGGGGAGGTTGATATTGGATATTAGGAAAAATTTCTTCACTGAAAGGGTTATCAAGCACTGGAACAGGATGTCCAGGGAAGTGGTTAAATCCCCATCCCTGGAGGTATTTAAAAGATGTGTAGACGTGGCACTTAGGGACATGGTTTAGTGGGACTTGGCAGTGTTAGGTTTATGGTTGGACTTGATCTTAAAGGTCTTTTCCAACCTGAATGATTCTATGATTCTATGATTCTATGCTTCTATGAAATATACCACTGCATATTTAATGTCACCTGGCTAACTTCAATTTTGATGCTTCCTGACTCCCAAATAGTTAACTTCAACAAATTCTTGGTGTTGTTTCCTTAAGAAGACTAAATTAAGAAGTCCTGAGTATTTAGTTTTCCTTGATAAGCTTTTCATTTTAGAAGTATAATTAGATTTGTAGTTCTGAGTCTTCAATCTGCAGAATTTTAGTCCAGCATAACCTCACTCTACCCAGAGAATTATACCGCTTTAGACAGTTTGCAGCGAAGTAGAGAATGCAGTCCTTTTTATATAGGAGCACAGTCTGTAATTTTTTTCTGTTTGTATGATACATAGTTATGATTATCAAACAATCTTCAGTGTCAACAAGTGCTACTACACATTAGCCTGCAGCTCTGTAAATATGATTTTATCTTTCAGTAATGCAAGTTTTGAAGATACTCACAGAGGACTAGCTACTGTAGAGAGCTCTGCTCACATTGGAAAGTCCTGCAGTGAAAGAGCTTGGACTCAACTTGCTTATATTTGTGTCAACTCTACAGCTGTCTCACCATACTATAAAACATTCTTGGCATTGTATCTTAGCCAAAATATCTTTTGGGGGGGGGATAATTCAAAACAGAGCAGTATGTTAATCCAAATATTAAGTAATATTTAAGAAGGCTCCTACAGGTATCCATGCGATTGAAACAATATGGATTTACCTCTTTGCTTTGGCTCAGCAATTACATGTTATTCTTCTCTCTTGTGGAAAAAAGCACTATTGTTACTTCTTTGATGACCAGTGTAATGTGCAAAACAGCAAAAGTAATTAATTAACAATTCATGAAAGTAGTTGACTCCTATTAATATGCCATTGACCCAAGCACCACTATTCAACATCTAAAGACCAGGGAACCATAATATTTATTATGAGGTCAGGCATATCGATATAGCATTAAAATGAGTCACATCTAGTACTCTGCATAGCAATTATGTTAATGTAAAAAGTATCACTGTTGCATAGATTTTTAAGTGGCAGAAAAGTTACATGATCCAGAATTTCTTATTTCACAATTATGAAAGAATGTAGAGAAAATTATTGGCTTTGTTGCACAAATATTAAGGCACAACAGTCTGCTTACCTGAACCAATGAATTCTGTAGGAGGCAGTTTCCCTTTTCTACTCTTCAAATTATTAGCTTATTTATTTTTATGTAAAGTTTGAAAGTTTGAAGAACATCCTTCTGATCCATCAGACCAAATTGCTGTAAGCTGTAGACTTCTAGAAGAATAGTGGAATTTCCCAAGATTGTTTTCTATTGTATTTGTTCATAATGAAAATCTTACAGTCCCTCCTTTTCTCTTCATGGCTCTTTTCTTGTTCTGCATGTATTTAGTGTCTGTTGTTCCTTTAAATGGGATTTTTTTGAGAGTAAGAGGGTGGGGGGAAGAGACAAGTATATCTGGACTGTATTATCAACAAAGCTGTATTTGGATGTGGGTAATTTTAGAATTTAGGTGTGAGTCCAAAACAGAAATGGAACTTGAGATCACTTTGCTGTTACTTAACAACAGTTATTTTTCCTTTTGGTAATTGTATTGCTTTGGACTGTATCCACTATGTTTCTGTTATCCAACTGAGAAGAAGATTGTCCATTTTTTATTCTGAGCAAAACTGTAAGGATAGATCCTGAGTAAAATGGGATCAAATTGGAATACCATGGAGAAGTTGGGTTTAATTTTGGGCATTTCTATGTATGTTATGTTAAACTGGTATATGGAAGTGTCTGGGCTTGAGTTCATTCTAATCTAAAACCTAAAAATATTTTTTTAGGTGTGAATTCACAAAAGCAAAAATACAAACTTTAAAGAAATCAAACCTCCTGATTTCCTGTTTAAAGATCCTTAGAACTTACATGTACAAGACAATTCACAGATCTCCCTTAATCATGTGATTAATTCTATCACAGTTTGAGGTAAATGGGAGAGATAATTCCTTATTACACATGAAGAAGCTGAGACTACTGGTAAGACCTAGATTCCACACTGATTCAGATGTGCCAGTACTGTTCTAATTCTTGTTCCACTGCTAATTCTAAACTCAGTGCTCATATCTCTAGTTTTACCTAGTTAAGGATTTTGTATCTCTCTTCCCAGACATTTACATTTCAGTGGCTTTGAGGAGATGTGGAAGCTATAGCACGGGGTGGTTGTAACTTACTAAATTTGAAATAAATAGAATATCTAGGAAAATTAGAATTTCTTGGTGATACTATGTGGTAACACTTTGTACCTGCGTTTTCTGGAATCAACAAGATAATGATTGATATTGTTTACAATATCGTAGCAGGGGCCAGTTTTGTTGCTGATCTAAGTGAGGAGATTCTTTTGATACAGTTTTGTATTCACATTGAATTAGTTCAGTACCTTGACAGCTGCAATTGCTAGCACTGTTTCATTAACTCCTTTCAAAATTATTTTTAAGGCATTAATTTATGTGTTAAATGTTATTTCTTATTATTTAAACTTAGGTTTAGATTTTATTCTATTATTAGATATTAATCTTATTATTAAATGCTATATATTATTAGATGTTATTAATCATCTTATTATTAGATGTTGTTTCTTGTTATGAAAATGAAGAATACCCACATAATTTAATGTAAATACCAAAAAAGAGATGTCCTTGCTGAATAGTTAAAATTACTTGAATCGTTCCACACTGACTTAAAACAGGTGAATCTATAGAACTTGATGGTCACTGCAAGGATTGCTTCCTTCTCTTGTCTTCAAAAAATTGACTTGATAAGAATGGAAATGCAATAGGTTGCAGGGTGTTTTTTGACTATAAAGTGCTCCTGCACCTTGCATGAAGGGCAAATGGAATAAATAATACTATAAGCTATATTTGCTTATTGTTGTTAACGTTGGAATTTTTGATCCATCAACATGGTATTTAGATGTCTACATGCATGTGCACACATACACACGGGAAGAAACAGACAGTATTTACTACTGCGCTGAACTGTGCTGTAGTGAAAGCTGTACTTCTGTAGCAAGCAAATTAGGATAAGTTTTGAGGCAACATCCCATACCAATTTAAAACAGCTTTCTGTTTCATTTATTTGTCATCCTTCAACAAGTAACAGTCCCACTGGGATGCATGAGTGTAAACAGTTCAAAGGACACTCACATCTTTGTGACCAGCTACTTTTTTTATGTCATGCAGGTTCAAAACATTGATGTTGTTTTAATATGCTTGGGCCGCAAAATATTTATATAGATTTCATGAAAAAGCACATTTTTTTGGTGGAAGAAATAGATTTATCATTTAAAAACTCACTGATTTTTGCACATGAATGAGGCTCTTTAAAATAACTTGGCAGGGAAATCATCCTAGTTAAATGTTCACTGTGCTTACTTTTTATCATAAAATACAGACCTTTCCCTTTCTGTTGATCTGGTACAGTACTATAATTGAAAACAAAAGCTGCATGCTCAACACACAATTCCAGCTCTGTCATGCTTCTTTCTCTATGCTAGTAGATGGCAAGACACAACTACTAGTATCTTTGCTAGCAATTCATGAAATCTGTTAAGGGGAAAAAAACCTACTGGAAATATAAATCTTAGTATGTTATTCAACATAGTTGATTATACATAAATAAGTTGTACATATTCTGTATAATATTTATATGGCATTTGTTTGAAATATTTAACTTAGCAAGCTAATAAAAAGCAAAAATTCATACACTTCGTCATAATTAAGAAATACTTGCCTCATTGTATGTACTTATTTTCAAAGTGGAATTGTGTTCTTATATTAAAAAGTTCCCAATTCAATTAAAAATATCTTTGTATTCTCTGCTATAAGTAAGGAGTGAACAAGAATACGAGTGGATGTCAAAAGGTGCAGAGCCTATTGTCTCTGTATAAATTGCAGCCCAGCTCCAGTTACGCTTTTTATTATACTCAGAGATGAGTAGAATAAGAGGAATGGTGCTGGGTTTGACTTTCATGGGTTTTTGTTGGTTGTTTTTTTTTTTTTTTTTTCTCTTGGACTAAATATGTTTTTGTAAAACAAGCCAAGCTACTGGAATAGAAATGGGATTCAGTGGAAACTTTTTCTCAAGCATATCCACTGGAATGTAATTTATGACACATACATTTTTTTTAGGCCCAGGGCAGAATTTTCTACCAAACTGACAAAGGTCTTCAAATAATCAGTTGTCTGTTGGCCAGGGTTTTGTGTTTCCCTGCTGTCTGTTTAAATCTGGGTCTTTAATCTGTGTCACCCATCTCCCAGGTGTGGGAAGCTGAACTTCCCAGCTAGTGACATGAGTGGGGGGCAGCTTTTTTGCTCCTCTGTGTGCTATTTGACTTTTAATTAGTCCAGCAGACAGATTAAAGAGTTCAGTAGTGAGATGTTCACCTGAGGTGTCAGAAACCTAACTCTGAATTTCTGGCTAGATACCACTGTTACCTGTTATATTGCCAGCGGTGATTCCCATTCCCTGAAGTAGCAGCTCCCAGCTCTTGTGTCCAGCTATGTGCAATTTTGAAATGTCTTAATACTACCACTAATGTATTACATTTGGAGAGCTGCTGTCTTACACACAGCGGGATAGTTCAAGCACAGAAAGCTTCAGACAGTTGCTCGGGATAACCAATTACTTAGTGTTAGGTCGCACATTTAGGATAGTGCAAAATAGTGACCCAAACTTGCACCTGGTCTTACAAGTGTTAGAGGAGTGTTCTAAATTTATACATCAGACCATTACTGATTGACTTCAGTTAACGCCTTTCACAGCTATGCTGTGGTTGGGATTACTTTATGCCAGTGGCTCATTGCAAAACTACGACTATAATAGAGAACTTGCTAGGCTCCCTGCTCACTTTGATGCTCTTGTAAGAAATTATGTGGCATCACTGCAATAGATAGTTGTTTTTTACTATATTTTCTATGATAATTTTACTGTGCTATCGATTTTAGCCCAGTAATAAACTAACTTCCAATTTTTACCTATTTTGAGAAAGAAAACAGGAGCACAATAATTGTAAATTTTTGCAAGTATTGTCTGACTATTCTACTTAATTTCATGGCTTCCTAGGACAAAAACCTTTTCTTATGTATAGGCTTGCAACTGTTTTGCCTCAACTTGTAGCAGCATTTTGTTTCAGTAAATTTAATACTCAAGTGCAGTGCTCTACAACACATTGATCTGAAATAGTACTCTTGCTGCTTTGCCAAATTTGTCTCAAGATCAAAGATTTGAACTCCCTCTTAATGTTAAAATACATATATGGGTCTACTCTTTCCAACCTTTGCCACTCTTGCTCAAGGGAGTTAGAAACACAGATTAAGCCTGATGAAGAACAGTGGTTCTCCAGCTCTCATTCTTCAGAGCTGTAGAGTAGGCAATGAACCTTTATGATTTCTTGTAGCACCTTTTCTGGATTTTATCACTGTAGAAAATAGTATAATGCCCACTGGAATTTGTGAAAGTCTTTCCATTGATTTTAGCATACAGCAGAAGCAATCCCCAACGAGAGAGCGCCTGCAGCTGTGAATCTACACGTGTAATAGGAAATATCAGCTTGCAGATCCAGAAGAAAAGATGTGAACTGAAGACTTTGGGAATTTCTGCCCTAAGATCTATCAACTATTTTCCGAACCATGAAGCAGAGAGCTGTTTATGTTTGTTACTACTTTTTAATTCCTGTTGGCAGTGACATGCAGACTATGAAATGTGTTAGGCTTGATTTACATAAATCAGAAGGTTGTCAGCTTCTTCCTTTTAGATGTCTATGTTGCCTTAAAATCCAAACTGATGACCTCATTGTAACACAAATAAATAGTGTTGGTAAATGTTATTATAAATTTCTTCTATTACTGAACATACAGATGGAAATGCAAAGTTAAAATTTGTGATATTCTTTCTTACATACACTATGCTTTGTTATCAGTCTTCCGTATTTTTGAGACCTTTTTTCTATTATCAAAAAAATTTTGATGTCTGTGTTTCACAATGCTTAACCACATTCATTGAATTGGGCCTTTTGTTTAAAATAAAATTTCTCTATTGGTATACCTCATTGTATTAATACAAATATAATTTTGAGGCCCTCTAGCTGTCCACCATAATGAAACAAAAAAGAAAGGAAACATTTTAATCTCTTAATTCAATGGTTATTTCTCTGTGTCATCAAGGCTCAGGGAGGGCAGACATATCATAGGAAACATGAAGGGCAATAGGGGAAATATTGTAATTATTATTATTAATAATTTTATGACTGCAAAGAATGTCAGTAGTTATTCATACTAGTAGCATACTAGGATTACCCAGTTGATTAGATGTGTTGTTAGATACTTTTTACTAGGGTTGGTTGTTTTGTTTCATTGTGAGGCGTTAACTCCTCATGAAGGAAAGTTGCTGATCTCAGTGCACTAATGACTTAATGATTTGACTTTCTGGTTTACTGTGCATATTTTTTAAAAAACATAAACCCTATTTTTTCTAGCTTGAAGAATAAATAGTTTTCCATAAAGTGCACAATTTTCTTTGAAATCTTAAATTTTGTACAGGTCCAGTGAAGATGATTTGGGTTTGGCTGTCAGAGATATGGTTATCAAAATAGCAAAATAATTATTTTTGTTACCACTACTATGTAACATTTCACAAACTGAGTATCTGTAATTTTCATTACAAAAGCATTGCCGTTTCACCTTTCTGTATTCAGGTAGTTGAATGTTGAGCTACTAGTGGATAGATTTCCATGTTCCGCTCTGTTTTTAGTGTTCTCCTCAGTGGATACTATCAGTTATGTGAAATCATCCTGTCACTTTTGAAACAAACTACTTAGCTCTGGACTTTTTAAAATACAACTTTTTTTCTTTTCACCCCTATAAATGTGCCCTTTCCAAATTCTTCCTCTTCTTGCTTTTAAAATAATGAAAAGACTAAAAAGGCTATGCTTGTAATTAAAAGTCATTTTTAAATAACCTCAGAAGATTGTTTCTAGAAATCAAAACATCTTTATGGTCCCATTTCTAAGGAAAGAAAGACAAGTGACTGGGATCCTGTACACTTTACTGTAGTCTACATTAATTACCTTCTATTAAAAAATGACAAAGACCTTTTTGAAAGGGAATCTGGCACTCTTTCCACAGAAATGATGGCAGACACCCTACTCTCTGCTGATTTCTTGACACTTCTAATTACCTGTATTCATTTGAAATCGTTTCCTTTGTAGTGAGTTATTGGCATGATTTTCAGAGAACAAGAGGAAAATGGAAAACATTTTAGCAAGTTAAGAAAAAAAAATCAACAGTATCATTGTTTGCAGCTTTTGTTGAAACTACCTACGTGAGTCATTTGAGGGACATGAAGGTAAATGAAAGGTTATACTTTGCCCTGCACGTTGTCGCTGGTATTTGTAATGTCAATAACTGTAGAAGGTTGTCAGGAAACTGGAGAGATAAAGGTCAATAGCAATGACAAATATATCATTGTATGTGTTTGAATATGCAATATCAGCCTAATCTCATGGTGGAGGTTTTCACACCCTGGAAATATCAATCAGGTGCTGTATCAGAACTATCCATTGTTTTCCGAGTACCTAGAATTAAATGGGAGATCAGTAGATTTAAGTTTTAACATGTTTACACTATTTTTTCCAGATAACTTTCTTTATTTAGTACAGAGAAACAAGTTATTGTCTCAAAAATATATTTTCCATGACATAAAACACTAACAGAATTTTTTAAAAAAGAAAAAAGAGTATTCTAGGTTCCTTAATTTGTTACAGGACATTGAATATTAGTTTCTATTTAACATCTGATATTGCCAGAGTTTTCAAAATATTTTTGCAAATCATGTCTTTCTGATAATTGTATGTAAATCCATTTGTTTTTTTCATATACTGACAGACAACAGCATCTCACTCAAAGTGCCTCTTGCAGGGATAAACCTTTATTTTTCGTGAACTATATCAAGATTTCAGAACTCAGTTAAAAGCACCTACAGCCTACAGTTAAATGAATATGTAAAGGAATAAGCCTTCTGAGAGAATTAGCTTACAGTTGAACACATTAAAGCACCAGATTCTAAGTTGTTACAAATGTGGATCGTGATTTAGAAAAACCTAAATTTGACCTACAGGGGAATACCAAATCACAAGTTGTTATGTTATTATGTGGTTTTCTGTGATTACGCAAGCATGGAAAAACAAGAGATGAAGAGCAAGGAAAGAAATTACATCAGAGCGCCATGTGACATTGAAAGTAAAAACAGCAATTAGTTCAGTGAGAATCTTGAGGTAGGAAGGTAGGGAAGGGACGCAGCAGTGTGAAGATGAGTTTTGTGAACAGCAGGAAGGAAGTATTGCAGCAAAATAAAGTCTTGTTTGAGAGACAATTGGAAGAAGTACTCTTCCTGGGTAGAGCGTTTGAAAAAGTGACTGTGGGAAGCTAAGGGAAAAGTGAGCACAAATCGTCTACTGATTAAAGACATGAAGTCCATATAGTGAATAAAAATGCTGAAAACACACACTAAAGGCACAAAGATACTGTTACAGAAGGATCCAAGCATCAGCCTCTCTGAAACATCTGTGAATCTGACTTTTTTTAAATAAACCAAGTATAAAAATATTTACTAACCCTGAATTAGTGATTTCACTCTTTCCCTGAATACTAGTTCATTTTACAAGATGCTAGTACTTTGAACCTTTGTACTGCTAAGGTATGACTTCTGTGAAGTGTCCTTAAAATTCTGAGAACTTCAACACAAAACTATAAGAAATTCAGAGTCGTTTGCTGTTGAGTGACTTGTAGTTTCAGGCTTTATTCCATTTATTGTGTTTTATCCATTTAGTGATTGATTTCAGTGACATCAGTTGCTTCTGAGCACATTTTACCTTTTAGGATTTGAGTTTTAATTTAGTGAAACACTTTAATGTGCTTAATTACAATTTTAAAATGCATCATAAACCTATGCTGTTCAGCAAAGCATTTAAGAGTATGTTTGTGTACTACCACAGTTTGGAGGGTCTGAGGAAGTGCTTGAAGAAGTCTGCTGTTGGCTGAAGTGTTTTGCCTGGGTCATTTCCTAGAAGTCCTTTTGACCTCCAAATAAATTTTTTTCCTGAGAGTAAACATCTTAGCTGGGTTTCCAAGGATATAATAATGACTGAAAAGCTAATACCTCCTGTTGCATTCACAGAAGTGAATGCATCCCTGCCTAATTTTAAAACATCTGTCACCGAGGTAATTTGAAACATTTTTTCAAATTTTCAAAAGAAAAACATCCCATCTCATATGAAACATTACTGTTCTTGAAGTATCACAGCTTAAGGCAGTATCTTGTTTTTCAGTCACACGATATATATACTTACCTTGAGGGACACTTCATTAAACCAGTTATTGAAATGCAACACCAATTAAAAAATGCTTACAGTACTGTCTGAGAAATGGGCTTGTAGATTTAGACTGTCCATTGCCTATGCCATTGGCCTATGAGTATTAGCATATGTTGAAATTTTTGTCTTCTCTGTGCATATGGTGTCTGGTAGAAATTATCATAGACATTTAGAATTAATTTAGATTATTATCCTTTTTCTTTCTCTCTCTCCTTCTCTCTCCCTTCTGCCTTCTTTGTCTCACCCCTTCTCTTCTTTCTCCCCGCCCTTTCATCCTCTCTTCCATTTCCCCCTTCTCTTCTCTCCCCCCGCCCCCGCTTTCTCTCTCTCTCTCTCTCTTTTCTTTCCTTCTGTGTTATGGTACAAGAGTTGTCTTTTCAAGCACAGGATGTTTGTTTGTCTACATGTTCTATGTATTTGCTCCACATACATTGCTTCATTAGACTTCTCCGCATTCTCGTGCACACACATAAAGATATGTCCGTTAAGTTTTCCATTTGAAAACAGTCCCATCCCTTGTTATAGAGCAACACTTCTTAGACTTAGTATTTTCACTCAAACGCTTAATTTTATCATTGTCCAAGGTCTGTTATGTACTCAAACTCATGACACTGCTATGAGATGACTGCAATTACAAGGCTGCAAGGAAGCAGAGCTGCACTGCTGTTTTGAATCTGCACTTTAGCACTCTGGAATGGGAATAACCTTTCAGCAATTGCAACCTCTTTCTGTGTTTTTGTGTGCAAGAGAAACAAAAAATAATTCACAATGTGCTACATAGCTATCAGATAATCTCCTATGTATTGTGAAATACATGGCTGAGGATTAGATGCTCCCAGTACCTACATAATTTCTAGGCCAAAATGCATTGCTTTGGAAATGAAAAATTTAGAAGTACTTCTGAAATATACATTTACTTCCTGTACTCCTGTGAGCTGAAGGACCTATCAGCCTGGCAGATTCCTCTGATTTTATTAGCTTTGAATGTTTTCATATAAGCTGTGAAAGTTCTGTAACTACAAATATCTGAACCAAAATTCGTAGTCTGTGAGATATTACTTGGAGTCCATGACTGATCTTCTGAATGCAGAAAAAGAAGGTATAATTACTAACTACAGGATTTTGACATCCTTTTCCAGATAAAGTAGTGCTGTACTTTGCTTTATTTTGCAGGGATTCAGCATATGAATACTGGAATCTAGTATGAACTTTTGAAGAGCATTGCCCTGCTCTTGAGTGAATGCTACCTTTGATGTCATCAAAAAGGAGTGTGCCCATACATTGATAGCAGGCCATAACAAAGCAGATCTTTCCTAACCATTTTCTAAAGTATTTGAGTCCTTAAATTCTAGATATTTATTTGTATTGCTTAATAAATATCTCAATATCATACATTATCTAATCATTTTATTGCCGGGTAAACTACCAGTATTACAAAGGTCAATTTATATGTTTGCGTTAACGTGTAATGATGAATACCTTTTGGATTTTAAGAACTTCAGTACTGTAAAAGTCCTGCAAATGAATTATTTTAGACTTGAATTTATTCTTATTAAAGGGAAAGTGCTGCATATTTTAAAATACACGGATATAAATATAAAAGACCTAAAAATAGACTTATGCAAGTGTCTCCCACTTTCCACCTCTCTATTTAATGCAGAATTTTAAAACCCTCACATGTGAAATGATTTTTATTTAGAAATGTGTATTTGTGATTTCTTTTTTGACAAAGAAAGGCCTTTTGTTCTGGTTTCTTCAACAGAACCTCATTTTGTGACTTTCTACTGTCCCCTAGTGGCATTTTAATCTTTGTAACTATTGTGATATTGCCGTTCTGCATTGCTTCTGTGCTTTTCTGTTTCCTTGAGACTATCATTAATAAACATTTAAAATACTATTAAACAACCCATCAACTGACTGTGGAAGCAATAACATTGCTCTTTAGCCCAAGCGGTCCTTTCAGATATTTAAAAATGATATAAACAAAGCCAGCAACCATATGCTATCTATATAATGCATTACTTCATTACAGTAAACATCTCAGATTTGCAGAATGTTAACACAAACCTGATGAAAGAAAAATGTTATTAGTTGTGACGAGCCTATACATACCCTACAGTAGCTAAAATGTAATTTGTGACAGGTTAGAGAATTATTGTCAGTAGTCTTAGAGCATGCATTCCAGCTATTGCTTTTATTTTCTTCCCTTTAAACTCACACTGCATTTCCATTAGATTGTTAGCAAATTTACTATAGCCCACAGTGTCACTTTTACATCAAATATTAATATATTACAGAGAAGTACCATATTAGGAGCTATCTCAACTGATAGCTCTTGAAAATGGACTTCTTAAGTTTTCCATATGTTCTGTATAGATATACACATTTGATAGCTTTTACTTTTTTAAATGCATAGTTGCCTTTTCTTTCTTGTGGGTACGTATGTGTGTATCTCCTTTCTTCACATTCAGTAAGAGTCACACACATTTTCTCAATTTTATCTAGTTTTGAATTTGGATATGCTGGTTTTTTTTTTTTTTTTTTCATTTTGTATGCAACCAGAAGCAGACTACTACAGTCCCTGCTGTCATGGGCTTCAGTGATTAGTTCTCCCATGCCGATCTTAGATTTCATTTTACACTAAATACTAGAATATTTCTTTATCTGAATTTATATATGTACTTATAAAAAAAAAAGACTGGATAGTACAGATTGTTACATGTAATTTTATACTGACGAGTCACATTTAACATAGGAGTTAAGGTCTTCCCCAGATTTGGAAAATCTCAATAAGATAATTGAGAATTCATTTAGTGTAACCAATGAAATTTTGAATAAGGGTGCAAAAAACTACTTTTTTTTTTTCCCAAAAACTGTAGATGCACACACATACACACACACACACATACATTCAGAATTAAAAGAATGAGAACTCCTTCAAGCTGGGTTTTTTTCTTAAATTTTTTATAAGATTAACAAAATAGAGGTCAGTACAAGAAATGCCTGTTTAGTATCTACCATACTATTTATAGTTGATAGCTATAAAAAATGACAGCACTGCAAGTACAAAGTATAGTGAAATTTGGCCCATTAACTCAGCATTTTAGGAATCAAAGAGATATATATTGCATTAATGACTTCTTGGCACTGTCTACTAGAGTATTATGGTTGTAATAACTATCACACTAAAACTGCTGTTTTACACTTTTATCTTGAACTGGAGCGAAGGTAGAAACCCTTCAGCCATCATATTTTCTTAAAATGGTTCATTATATGCTGTATGCCTTGGTTTGAAAATAAGAAGGAACATGGTATGACAATTTTTACAATTTATATTCTTAAAAAGACTAGAAGGATTGGTGCTAGCTTTTGAGCCTTGTCTGTCTTCAGTAGTCATATTGCAATTCTGTGTAGATCTGCTTATCCATCCTTAGGTTTGATTAAGATATCCCAAAACAAAGCCCTAGAGTGCTGTCGCTTTGGGCACAAACACACAAAAATGCAACCAATGTTAACATTCTGCTTAATATAATTTTTCAGATGTGGAAAGAAGAGATTTTAAAGCGCTCAGATTATACAAGAAGGCTTAAAATATGCTCCCCTTTATTTGTACTTTCAACATTGCTTATTTGATTTTTTTTTCCCAAATAGTAATATCTTAAATTGAAATGTGGAACTTTTACAGCTTGCTGTCTCACAAATTTTTGTGCTCTTTGTATTTTTAAAAATAATCCTTCAGTAAGCAGATTTGTATTAAGATATAGCTGCTGTGTTATGGGAAACATTGGAACTGCTTTGACAGGCTAAAATGGAATGGAAATTTTTCTTTGAAATGTTGTGTAGCTTTGTTTTAGCAAAACATAGCTTGTTCATAGCCTTAGTTTAAAAGATAAAATTATCTATATCCTTTTTATTAAGAGGGTATAGGCTTATGGCTGTCTAAAGAATTTCCTGAAAAACACTTGGTATAAATTTGCCTAATTATTAGTAAGATACTACAGAAGATTAAAAAATAGATGGCTTCACTCTAAATCACTAGAACAGTATAACACTATCAGTGGCCTACTTCCCCAAAATTAATTTTCTCCAAAACATCTAATAAAGCTAAGCAGTCTCACTTTTTACAAATCAGGAGACTTATCTAAACAGAATGAACAGATTTATAGGGTTATTTTTAGTATGTGTCACTTGCATTACGGTTTACATTTGCTTTTGAAGCTTATTTGACATTCTTGGTAAAAAAATATAGTCAGAAATCTCATTAAAGTCCTTCATAAAGCTCAGTCTCAATAGGGTTGTTAGCTCTCGCCCCAAAAATGGGGAAAAAACCCAAAACATGCATGTGCTTATCATGTGGTTTGGATTTGATGTTAATTTTTTTATTACTATTTAAATAACAAATTGAAACACCTGCAGATGAATGTGTAAAGAATGTTTATATAAATAATTGCTCAACTCGCAACTAGCTTAAGTAACAGCATTTTGTCACTGTGCAGTATTTCACAGAGCAACAGGTAAATGCTGACATGTCTAAAATAGTAATTATTTTCTTCCATCACTGTAAGAAATAATTGTTTATTGAGGTAAAATAAGTAATAAGTTCTTGAAATGTAGAATTTTGTGCTTTTCTGAAAGCCATTCTTCTGTGAATGAGCCATATATAAAAGGTTATATATGATGCTGACATGTGATGCTGAGTATCTTTTCTGAAAATACAATGTTGCGCTCTATGATGAAATACAGAGTTATAGACATATATGTTAAATCCAGCTGGGGAAAAGTGTATCTGTGTGTGTGTGTGTGTGTTTAATATCATATAGCTTTTGTATTTATTTTAAAAAATATTTGTATGAACTGCAGAATATTAAATAGATAAAACTGAATCCATATTTAACCAATTTATGTGTTCTTTCATATTTATGGAAATATTTTGAGGATGTTAAACTATAAAGGAAACCTAAACCGACATTGCTATTTTTTGCCTTCTGGACCTGCCGTATTAATCAGGTTAGTGTAAAACTGCGGAATAAGGAAGTGCCTTAACCATAGATATCACTCAGCTGTAGAATTCAAGTAGATCTTAAATTTCAAGATATGACAACAAACAGGAATTTTAGATAGACAACTCTGATAAGATTATGTTTTAGAATAAGGTTTCTTGACACTGCTAGAGTACTAGTGTTAGGTGAATTGTGAGAAAATTATGTTTCCTTACAGACTAACTTCTTTTTATATGCACACGCGTGCACACAATTCTATAGGCTTTTAAAAATCAGTTTGCTGTAACCATTTTTAGGTATTAAAAGTCAATGTGCAGCACTTAAACATTGAAACAAATCATTTCTATAAATGTATCTCTTGACAGATTGCTTTCTACAAGGCTGGCATGGAATTGAAAGAATAAAATGACACGGTCAGGCTAATAGGGTGATATTAATCATATCTATGGTGAAGAGGAAATTGAGATAACTTGGAAGGGTTAAAAGTGGGCTGGTTTCTTTCCAGACATATATTTAGGAGGTTTTTGTTGTATCTGGCTGAATATTAATTCAGCAAAGTAAAAATAGCAAATGGTTACTGTAGTCTGCCAGCAAATTGTGTATGAAACAAAGAATTACTAGGTTCATACAAGCTGATAAAGGATTACTACACAGACAAAGACATTTAAAATTTGCAGCTCCAACCAGACAATTTTTTATGTTTTACAAAGAAGTACAATTACATTTTGAATGACCTTGTGCCACAATGATGATATAAAGAACAGATTTGTCTCTGCTCCTGGGTCTAGCTTGTATATCCTGTATACATTAGTGCATTTCAGTTGGTGTAGCTGTGATTGTTTATCTTTGTCAATTTTAAGATATGAATTAAACTCAAATGTCTTTCAAATGTGATACTGTACTTACTCTGTTCAAATAATAAAAATAATTTATTGCAGTAATCTGGATTTATGTCTTGCTTAGTTAGAGTAAATATATGGCCTCTATGGGATTCCCTTTTGCCCCTTAAATTCCACAGCGCTTTAAAATGTACTTGTGAGTTAGAGAAAGTTTAGTATGTTTTGCATAAAATGCTTTAAAATTTACACTAATGAGGGATTAAACTTAAAAATATCGTTGACAAGCTACACAAATAATTTCACGTATCCATTGCGGTTTGAAATTCAGCAGAGTTAAGATCAGCTGATAAGACATTTAAAAGCTAAAAGCCTGACAATCTATATGTTATTTATATCATATACATATTACTATAATCAAAACATTAAAGGTGTTGAAAAGGTTTTATCTACCTGGTACATCTTTTATTATTCAGTTTTGAACTACTAATGTCTGTTTGTATTTGTGGTGTTAAAATCTTTTCATGATTTATAGTATTGTATAATTTTTCCTTCCCCCTTTCTGTCCTGTTCATGATAAACCCACACCTATTCATCTGTCTGTGTTAATGAAACAGTACAAAAGTAGAGATATTAAAGAAAAATTATCTCATTAATTGAAGACAGTCTTGTATTTTATTGCAATGGGAAATCTAAATACTATTCCACACTTTTTAGGAAAGTCTGCTTATGTTTTTTTGACTAACAAAATCTAATGAATGTAAAAATGTTAGCTCTAACTAAATCACCTATTGCTTTTTACAGATAAGCCTTTTCAGCAAAAAGTTTAATGAGAGAGAAGTGAGGAGAGAATTTCCTTTATTAGAAGAAAACTAGACTGCTATACCTTACAAAATAATTATGGCTTTCTTTATGGTTTAGTGCATTCTGTAACATGAGTTAAATTTATGAAATTATTAAAAAGAGTACATGAGTATATAATCATAATTAACCTTAGTTTCTAAGGTGGTGATGTAGCTGCAAACCGTGCTTTTAAATTGGAGAATGGAGCTCTTACCTGTTTTGAGCCAGATGATACCTTCAGTTATGCGTATATATGCATGTATAAATATATATTCTGAAAAAATAACTATATATTCTGAAAACAGTTGGTCTTTTTTTATTTATTGGGAGAAATCATACCTTTTATCCCGTTAGTTGAAGCTAGGATAAGGATATTACTTCATTTTAGTATTCTTGCACTACCTATTTGTACCTGTAACATCAGTATTGTGTCCACCACAATATGTAGATAGTTTAAACACAAGTTGATCCCCTAAATAGGCATGTATTAAGTGAGAAGCATTTTTAATAACTTTATTGTGCAGTTCTGTATCTAGGTATGCTTTTAATTAAACACTAGTCCATAAATAAGCAAATAATAGAAGTTAGCAGAGAAGCAGTTGATCTAAATCATGACAGTAGCTCATTTATCTTTGTCCTAACAAGACAATAGGAAATGACACTAAGCCGTTGTTTTCTATGCATTAAGATTTCCTTCTTAAACAAATGCAATTGAGGCAGTTTGTTTTTCAGCGACAGCCCAGCACGCAATGCCAGTGGCCAGAGTTTTGTCTTGTCTTCATCCAGGGAAGGATTAATCTTTGTGATGGTGCAAACAAAATGTATGTCTGAGGTCAAAGTGCGGGTTGCCTTTTGGGATCTGCATTACATTAATGTCATTTTTGGGTTCCTGACGTTAATCAAAACCAACACCATAAAGCGTCACTTAGCTAATTTGTGTATTATTGTCAATGTTACCATTAATTATGCGTTTGTGAGGAAAAAGAGGATTAATGAGATGTCACAGGTAATTTACAATGATCAGACTCCCCAGGACATTAAGAAAACACTAGCTGTGTAAGATTACCATTCAAACATAATAGTGCTCATGCAGGAAAGTCTTTGTTAAGTCTCTGAACCAAGTTTTTCTATCAGTATGAAGTTATTTGATATTGGCCGTAAAATGTCTATTTTAAATTAAAAGCAGTGCAGCAGGTTTTTTTTGTTTTGTTTTGTTTTTTGGTTTTTTTTACTGAGCTCTCTGTGGAACACATTAATAAAAAATGGTGTCATGTTTTAATTGCGAAATCCTTGGAAAAATGTGTTCTGTTTTACTGAATTGCTGTGAAATACTCTTTTCACTGAAGAATTTCTACAGGCAACATTAATGAGCACAAAGTCTCATTAAAACTGCGAGATTATCAGGTGATAATACCATCATTAACACATAGTTACTATAGTATGATGCTCTACGTATATAGTATAGAAGCAAAAATAATGAACAGTATGTTTGTGTATTTAGAGTATATGTATCAAGTATCACTTGTAGGTGATAAAGTCAAACTTTAAATGAAGATGAGCTTGTCCATTCATTAGCTAACAACAACCCTGTTTATTCCATTGATGCTGCTGGTTTTTAAACTCTGTTACTGATTTTTTAATGCATTTTAATAATAAAAAAGTTGCTTTTAGGACCATAAATCAAATTTTGATCCCACTTAACAGTAGTTCCCCAAGACAAGGGACTAATTTTACTTAATTTCATAATTGTCCATGGAGGGCTCATTTCTGGTTGAAAAGTGAATCTGTGGTCATTTCAGTTAACTTATTGAACTCAAATCCTTTTGAAGGAGGTTTTCTAATACATCCAATATTGGTGAATGTTTCTGACAATGCTTCCTTTGTTACTTTAAAGGTTGTATGGAAATAAGAATATCTGAGATGAACACTGGTTAAAAGAAAATACTTGATTTTTTGCATCTCTCAGTTAATCCTTCATAATTTCCCCCCAGATTACCTTGGAATATGGAGGACAATTGTCAGTGGTAAACCAGATCAGAAATTGGTTTTAGGTATAAATTATTAAATTGGGTGATTTTTCCCCACTCCTCCATACTCTCATAGATTGTTTTATACAAGGTCTTAGTATCTAGTGTCTGTCTTTCAGTAGATAAACCATTTTGTGTAAAATGACCTTAGTACTTCTGTGTATACTTATACTTTTTTCTGCATATAACCTAATATCATTGAACTCTTAGAGTAAGTTATATCAAATTGCCTATAAGTAAATATAAAGCACTTAAAAGATTAACTACACTGTAATGTATTCTTTTTCAAGTGAATTTTTTGTTGGTCAAAAGCTGATGCTTTGGAAACCAGTTCTAATTTTCGTCCTTCTATGATTTCAAACTCTGAGAAGTTTTAGTCTTCTCATTGTCTTAATCTTCTCCTGAAAAGATCAACTGTGGATACCAGGGACTACTTTAATCTTTATACTCAACTGGCTCTTTGCTTCTCTGTTGAACCTGCCAGGACGAAGGGATTTTTTGATGGTGGACAAGAAATTGCTGTTAATATTGGGGTATATCCCACTCGGGGTCTCACTCATAATTAGGACCCCACAGGCCAAAGGACTCCACTTACACAAAACACGGTTCCAACGTGAAACCCTAAGATGTACCACACTGGAAAGTGGAATTTCCTAAGACTCAAGTCAGCTTCAGCCTGCTACTGCCAAGAAAGAGCCATAAACAGCAAGGGGCAGGGACTAGATCTGGAGGTTGCAGACTGACATATGAAGAAAACGAAATCAACTCTGTATTTTGCTCAGTACACGTTTATGAGTATGGACTAGTTTCTAAATAAAACTCTCTTCTGAAGAAAAGGACATGTTTTTATTTAGCTTTCCAATCCAGGGCATAAAGCAGATATAGAAGCAGAGCTTGTTACCTACAGCTGCTGCTAACCACTTGACACAGTGTATTAGGTACACTAAAAAGTTTGAAATAGAACTCAGAAGATAACTCATTAAACACTATTTTAAAATAATCAGCATGATATTGTACATCAGCTAGAACACAGATAAAGAGTGATTAAACAAGACTTTAATGTTAACAGCTAGATTTGGAAGGATTTATGTATAAACTGCATAAAAGCTTGTAGCTGGATATACAATATATCATGTAAAACTGTCACTTCTTCATGTAATTATTGATGATCAAGATACCAAGAAGTAAGTGCAGGCTTGAGAATATAGTTCTGCTGAATATTAGAACTGGGCAAGAATATTGTAATGAATGATAGATCTGCTGAAAATTGCTAAAAAGTTGTTTCTGGTAACATCAAAACTACTCAGTCAACTTAGTTTGAATTTGTTGTGTAATTTTGGGGGGAATGTTTACCCTTTTAGCAACTGAGGCTAAATAGATGGTGCTACATCATTCATCTAAAACGTGGAACTTGGAGACTCTGTTCTATATCAGGGAATTTCAGCTCACCTCCCAGGAAGACACCAGAATTTACCAATTAGAGATAACTTTGTGTACAAGTATTCTGTAGGAATTTGTACACTGCAACAAAAAATGAAGGGATGTCAGCATGCTTTTTAAGACAGAAGAGAACACTTAAACGTAAGCTGTGAATGAGGTCTCAGATCCTTCTCATCTTTGCCCAGAATCCTGTTCCAAAAAAAGTTTGCCAACCACTCAGTCTCCCCATGTTCCACTGCTTGAGGTGGTTTAACTTTATATAGACATATACATAATTAAAATAGCAAATAAGAGATCTGGTGCTTGTATACTCCCTTAGCGAGTGAGACTCCTTCATTTGGCTCTGTATGAAAACAGGACAGAGTCAGTATAAATTAACTGAGAACATTGTATTCCCCAGAATTCCCTATATCCCTATATATAGGGATTGTCTGGGACAATCTCGGAGATGTGAGATGATGTGGACCCCATCCCCACCTCCCTTGCAGAGGAGAGAATTAGAATCAAATCTTAACATCTCGGGTAAGTACTGTACCCAATGAATAACTCTGTAAGAGTTTAGGATCTCTTCCCAATGTCTTTGAAATATTGTGTTTGCTCCAAATGGAAGATAGTAGTTGGAGCAATTTGTTTTGTGACTGAAGAAAAACACGAACAAATATATTGAATTCAAAACATCTTTTGACCAAACTAAAAATGAATAATTGATGCAGCTTTACTAGGGTAGCAAAGCTTTTGCTGAATTTGGAGAACTCTGGAGGCATTATTAAGGGACTTCTTGAGTATTCTCTTACTGCTCTCATTAATTGCTCTTAGCTAAAATGTTCTGTCCATTTTGGTCTCGGTCACATGTTTTAAAAGCAAAGGCTGGTGTGTTTGTGAAAACTTGTCATTTGGGTGAGCTTAATGATTGCTTG
The DNA here is from genome assembly GCF_047370975.1 of Nipponia nippon. Classification (NCBI taxonomy): domain Eukaryota; kingdom Metazoa; phylum Chordata; class Aves; order Pelecaniformes; family Threskiornithidae; genus Nipponia; species Nipponia nippon. Next base: position 37,577,362 of record NW_028262291.1, read on the forward strand.
GCAGAACTTAAGTCCGACTGTCATCTCATCAAGAGACATTTAGATTTTTTTTTTTTTGCTTGGTAATCCAGATGCATGTCAGATATGGCAAAAATGGAATGAAATCTAGAGCAAATACAGTTTGCTTGAGTTTGCTAGAAAATTCCTTAACGTGCAAGTCACAGGTTTTTCTCCTTCTAACTTAGGGAAGGAACTGAAGTTAAGAAAAATGGATTAAAGCAAGATAGTAACATGTCAAACAGCTTCAGGAGAAATCTACATATTTTTCTCAGCACTCTAGCTAAATACTAATGAGCTTATTAAAATAAAGTGATAAAAAAAAGATGCTTTACTTTCTCTATTTGACCTTTGTGCAGTGAAGGTAAACATATTGCATCTTTTGAATAATACATACAAGACTATTTATTGGATACATTTATAATCAGTAAAATGGTATGTACATGATCAGATGTTTTGATATAACTTCTCTTTATGAAAAAACCTAATATTCTGCTAGAACTTGATTCTGGATTTTGAAATAAAATAGGATATTACAAAATATAAACCTCTATATGAGGGCCACCACATTTTCCTGTACTAACTTTCATGAAAGAGATGAGTAATATGTTTGTCTACAAGTTTCTGTTCAAAAAAGCAATAAGGAGTATTTTAGAGAGAAACTAATATCTGAAGACTAATTTTATTTGAACTTATTTTTATCTCACAAAATAGAATTTGTGAGATTATAAACCGTCAATTGAAATATTTAAGTTATTAAACGATGGAACAAAACAGCATTGCCATTGTGTAGTATTCAGATTTGACAGATGAAAGCAGATTTTCTAAGCAAACATGTAGACTGATGGGACTTGCCTGTCAACTTATGAACTGAGCTGTGTGAATATAATACATTGCCCTAATGTCCAAGAAAGACTGAGAAGATACAAAAATTTTGGATGCATTTAAATAATTATTTACAAGATTTCTCATGTACATTTTATGCATAAAGGAACCTGGCTATTCAGGTGGCAGGTGCGTGGTCCTGTTTGATGGAAAGCATTAATAAGTATTCATAACCAGTGGGAACACAAAAGCTTATAAGGAGGGTGGGAGGAAAGGAAGGGACAAAAAGGACTGATTCTCTCCCTTCTGGGCCTGGTATTAGTATATTTTATTGTAGAGTAGGTGATTGGGCCAAAGTTTTCAGAGGGGGTAGAAAGCTGACTTCTTTGAAATTAAGAAAAACAAATAGTTTATGAGATTAATTACTTGTTTTTATCAATGATCTGTTAATAAAGCAGTTCACAGATTGATTGCAACTATTTATTAAATGGTAAAATTGCTATTATGTTATCCTTAATTGTTACTCATGTTTTTAATATTATATATGTACTTTAATGCCTGTTTCACAACAATGATTATTTTAAGTGAGATAATTTGTTTGTGTTTTTAAAAAATGTCATGTTGAAATAACAGTTGACCTGTTTGTTTATTAAATTCACACACTCTGTATCAACAAAACAATAAAAAAGTCTTTGGGCTTGTAAATTAAAATAATTTGTACAAGTGGTAAAAAAGCCTGTGATATAATGATGTGGAACTTTTCCTCCCCTAAAACTGTTGACTTAAAGAAATAATATAATATTGCCATTTCTCAACCTTAAATCTTGTAAAGACCTGAAAGTTTTGATTTTTCCAACTGGTGAATTTCCTTAAAGCGAAGTAACACAATGGATGTAGTTCCAAAATAAAGTACAGGACCAAAGTCTAGGCTTGATGATGAAATTATGTGTAGTTTCTTTTAACTTGGTAACACGGACATCATCAGCATGTAAACATTGTTTTAGTGTTAGGTTACACTTGCAAATAAATTTGAATGCAGAAAAAAGTCATAATATAGAGAGGCAAATAAAGCAGACTAATATGCAAACTTAGGAGTCAATCAAACAGTAGCAGGCAGTTATTTCTGATATTAATATCCTCCTGTAGACCTCTCAATAGGATATTAATCCTACTGTGGAAGTTTTTCTACTTAGTAAACCAGAATACTGGCAGGCAGATCACAACCTGGATGGTCTGGGGTGGGGTTTTTTGAGCTAAACTTTTTTCAATATTTTGTTAAAACAAGGCTTTAACTGGATATTTACTGAATATTGTTATTCCCTTCATGGACCTTCAGTCTTGGACCTTTATAGGTCTTCTGTTAGCTTTGAACATCTTATAGCTTTAGATCTTTTTTCCACAAGTTCCTACATTTTGCTTAGAACAGTGGGTCATTTTCACTTTTGCTGAGGAAGACTGTTAATGTTAAAATGAAGGTGACCAAATGTTTCTTCAGGTTGGTTGTTTAACAGATATGATTTGACTATTAAGCATTTGGGATAAACCCACCAACTTTTTACATGATTTCTTACTGTCATTTACAACATTAGACCTTTATGCTCTGTTGCGTCAGTCTTTACTCTTACCAGGCCTTTTTGCTGATGTGCATGTGTATTCAGACCTACATTTACCTAAGGGAATCGTAATTACTGCTCTGACTGAAGTTAGTGTTTTTCACATTTCTCTATTCTTTCTCCCGCACTCAGTCACTTTCTGGTAATTATCTTAATGTCAATGTTTTTTGGTTTGTTTTGATTTTAACATAGGAATGAATGAATTGTAAGGTAAAAGGTCAATCATTTGCACTCCAGCAGGAACTTAAGACCCTTGTGATATTTTTCTACCATTATGTCTTAATTTCTCTGGAGTTTATCTTTTGAGATAACTAAAGTTAAATTTTTTTCTCAAGATTTTGATCTGCCTTCCCTTCTCAGACAAGTTTGAGATCAATATTATAAAATTAGCACTTGTTTTCATAGAGTATATTTTCTTTTTTTTTTTTTTTGTCTTCCTTCCTACTTGATACTAGTCTTTCTTGGTTAGTGTTCTGAACTGCTCTTTATCAGATAAGGTCAATTAATGTGTAACACCTTATGTAGATAGGGATATGTAAACATCTGTAGTCTTCTAATTGTCTGCACTTGTCTTTTTTATTACGTAATCTCTCATTATAAACAGTTTGCTTTTGCATGAAAACCTTCAGATGTTGATTATGTCCAAAATTTTTTCTAGTGAATAAGGAGCTATGTTTTATGTAAATAAATCTGCTATATCAAAACAGATGCACGTTGGGATTGTTTTACAGATGTCTTAAATGCCAGCTTTTTTCCACGTGGTGCTAAAAGCTTAAACAAAAGGAATCACATTCTATATGTAATTCTGCAGTGGTTTGTTATCTTAATTACTAGGTATATTATTTTAACTTTAACTACTAGGTAGCCTAAATTAATTTTAATCTTTACCTGAGCTCTGGGATTTGAACCATGACGGTAGAAGCAGAATAATTATTCCCTCACTGTCATTAGAAAACTACCCAAGGTAGACATTTTCTTTTTACTGTACGTTAGCCAAAGGTAAGTGGTAGTTAAAATCTCACAATTAATTGTTAACAGAATCAGGTTTCTTTTATAGCTCAGGTGCAAAAAAAGCAGTATGACTTGACAGATGTGCAAAATTTTAAATGGTTTGTTCTTAAGAATATGTTTATTTTTAAAAGTATGCTTTGAATATTTAAAGTTTACTTATCTTTCAGCTATTATTCTCCTATAATAAATGGAGTATTTCTGATTTTTAGTCACTGCCGTTTTTTCCTTAATCTTAATTATATCTCTTCTGATAACATATTATTTTAGTCACAGCATCAGACGACCCTATGCATTTTTTGCTTGTTGACAGAGAAAATTACATTCCATTTATGAATTGTGCTCTACATACCCATTTAATGTAGTTATGTGTACAGTGTTTTATTCAGGTATGAAAATGCTTTTTCATTTGTAAAATGGACCTTGATTATATTTTTCTTAACATTATTTTCAGTTTGTATTGGTACACCCAAATTTCATCACCATCCAACTATAACAGGTATCGTAGACCTCACCAAGGGCTTTGTGGTGATGCCCCTGAGGTCTCTTTAGAAGTTTTGCAGGTGGCAGAATCTAAAGCGGACCAGATCTTCAAGAGACAGTATAAAATTTCTAGCAAAAAAATACGAGCAGCAGTTCTATTGCAGCTGAAGCCAAGCTGTGTCAGCGATTTTTGTGGTCCTGCCTGCCTTGGCCCTGGGATTGCAATACAATCCTTTCCCTTCATCTTTTGTGTTGACACTGATGCTCATCTGATCTTGTGATGAACTAGCTCAGGCAAAGAAAATAAGCAAATGTTTTTTACTTGTCTTGTTTTCTCTTATAAGGACAGTTTCCTGCTAGTATATTTCCTGAAACAGAGCAAGGGAGAGGAACTCCAAGGGTGTCATTTCAGGTTGATGTAAACTGTTGTGGAATCACAGCCTGAGGCTATAGTTCAGCTAAAATTTTGAGCTGGAACAAACTGCCACAGTTGCCAAAAGAAAAAGCACCCTAACCCTATCGTTAGCCTCTTTTTCCAGGCATATGGTGCTTTTTCTTCAGCACAACTGTATAAAATCAACCAGTTTAGGAACTGATTTAGCTGATGATGTCCTATTTTTTTTCCCAGGCTAGTTTTCAGGCAGACCAGTTTCTCTTATGGTGTCACAGAAGGGAAGGACAAGGGAGTGAGGAAAAAATGGGGAAGGGCTAACTGAGACTTCTTTGTCACAGGGTTTATGCTGGCTAGAAATGTTAATTTAATTACATATTGTGAAAGGCTGCTGTAGTTGCTATGAGAGATTCACTAGGGTCCACAAAGAGTGTAGCAGCCAACGGAAGGAATTGATAGTCATTATGCACAGAGGCTCATAGCAGCTGATACGAAAAGCCTATACCAGATGTGTTGAAAGTTTCTTAGAGCTGATGGAAAAGGTCCAGGCTGTCTAATGCAAGAGACATATGGCAGCTGATACAGTGGCCTAGGGGTTCTAAAGAACAGTTATGGGACAAAAAATCCGTCAGGAACTTGAAAGTGCATAAAGCTTTTTTCTCTCCTAAACAAAAACAGGTTTGCAATAATCTGTGGAGGCCCAAATCATTCTCCTCCCACACCCCAGAGACTCCCTAATTGTGAATTTGCATTGTTCTTTCCCTCAGTTTTGCCTATGGCCTTTGGCAGCTGCTTTGCTGATCCCACCCTGCTCCGGACCCCAGTAACAAGAACCTGATTGGGCATCTGTCATCAATCGTTATGGGAATGCGATGCTTACTGCATTCAAGTAGCATTTGATACATAATTGCAGGCAGGCAGGTTGTATTTGCAGGTAGTACAATAGAAGACCTTGAAGAGGTAAAAGAAGGGAATTGGTATTCGTTTCCTTAGTCTTCTAGTATTTTTGTGTCCTTTTTCAATTTAAGGCTGTAGGTTGGATATTAACTTAGCTAGTTTAGGCACTGAATATTCTTTTTGTTTTGTACCCTGAGATGTTAGATTTTGTACATCTGTGTAGCCACTTTGCTAGGTATCAGTCTAGTTCTCATTTGCAGTGAAGTCAAATGGTGCTTAAACTATTCACTGTAACAGAGCAGTACAGGTACACTGCAGACGACTCTCCATTAAATAATTTTGGATCTGTTTACAGTGCTCCTTGAGCTGTAGTTGTTAGGCACATTCATACACTTTCTCTCACAGTCATATTAGGAATGCTTATATTGCAGACGGCAAAGATGTTTAGCTCGGGAATCAACAAAGGATGCATGTGAATTTGACAACATAGTGAAAGCAGAAAGACTTCTAATAAAGATCTTCACCTTAAACTGCATAAACTGCTGAACTTGAAGCTGAAAAAAGTCAAGTATCGTTCTCAGCTCAGTGCTAGCTGGACTCCAGCTTCCATTAGACTCAGTAGGATCTGGCAGCCAAAAGCATCTGCCTCTGCATGGCTGAGGGTATATAATCTCAGTAGTACTGAGACCAGTGAAGACCAAGGCTTGTACTTGCGGTTAAGGTGGTGTCTGCCGGGTCTCAGAGTATACCAATGCTGCCAGCCAGGGGAAGCTGTGATTCAGGACCCTCAGTCAACAGATATTGATCCTATTGAGTGCTATCAGGTGTTCTGACTGTCCTTTCCAAAAGTGCATCTATGTCCTTAAGTAAAAACTAAGTGCTAGCTATGTGAAGAGATGCTGCATCAGATTGACGCAGTATACGAGATAATGCAGGTACCAGAACTTAGCCCTGTAGAGCTGCTACTTCTAGAATAGAATAGAATATTTTCAGTTGGAAGGGACCTACAATGATCATCTAGTCCGACTGCCTGACCACTTCAGGGCTGACCAAAAGTTAAAGCATGTTATTAAGGCATTGTCCAAATGCCTCTTTAATACTGACAGGCTTGGGGCATCGACCACCTCTCTAGGAAGCCTGTTCCAGTGTTCACCCTCTTGCGTCATGACACTTCTAGCATCTTACTTTGCATGTGACCACTGGTTTCCATTTTGCTCCCAATTCTAGGATTAGGTCACTGGGATCAACATAACTGTCAGCATGCCCTAATCATCATTTACTTATGTGAGAGCTTTAAGTTTAGAAATATTTGGGAAAGATATAAGCTAGAATTGCTGTCCCTATGGATTTCATAATGTAGTTGCTATCATAAATTATTCTATTATTTTAATTGATTTTGGGAGTTAAACAACTCAATAAGTGATTGGGGAGGTAGGTTTTGTTTGTTTTGTTTTGTTTTGTTTTTTTTTTTCCCCTAAATGTAATTATCTTTTGCAATAAATGTTTTGGACCAAATTCCCAGGTTCTTTTTTAGTATATCAAAACCAGCTGTTTTCTTTTCTAACTGTGGTTGATTCTTATGTAGGTCCTACATTTACTTTTCTATTTTATCAGGTTTTCACTATTGTTCCCCTTATAAGCATTTGAATATATGCTTAGAGTGAATGCTGCTTTTAGTTTTGTTTAGTGCAATATCTTTAGAATATGTGGAGTTCCTCTTTAAGTATAACTTTAATTCATTGTATTCTGTATGTGTCTTTCGAGTGTTCAGATTAAATCGAAAATAACCTTCCTTAATCTGAGCAGCCTCAGTGACTTTTACAGGTATTTATTGATGGTTGCTGGTTAATGTGTAAATTACTTTAACTGCTAAGTGCAAAGCTTTTGTTAGCAATTGTTGGAAGTCTGAAATTGTGCCACTGATAGGGGATATTTAAAGGGTAGGAAAGTCTGTAAGCAGTTTTACAAAATTGTGAGTTAAAAAAAAATGGAAGGGTTTCATGCATTCCTGAAGGTCCTAGGGTCCTCAGAGAATTTACATCTATACAATAGCAAATCAGGTTGCTGACAAATGACGTAAAATTGGAAGATGTTTCTCTGCGGCACTGTTTAATTGTGGGTTATAATTCTCAGTATTCTTCTCCCTGTTTTGGAAACACTCTCTTTTATTATTTTGGAAAATAATAAAATGCACAGTGGAATTCGTCTGTCTTAAGTTGACCATTGTCCTTAGAACTGCTTTTAGAAATCAGATCATTTAACTGTTTAAGTCAAATTAAAATATATGTGCTTAAATCCACCCACTGCCTATAGGCTATTAAATCTACCTGCTTGCTGCAGTTTTTTCTGTTCTTCTCTCTCTTTTTATTCTTGTCAATAGTGACTTGAAACCAGTTAGGTCCTAATAAACTCCAGGATTAATATTTTATTTTTTATAATTTAGAAATAGTAAGAAAGAGCCAATGCTTTTGGCTCAGAGAAGTTAGGAATTGAATAATGCAGGGGACAACCAATTTTACTAGCCAAATTCAGAATGTGGCATGTCTGTAGGAAGCAGAGTATTATAATTATTTAAAAATCACTACTTAGTAGTTGTAATTCTGTATGAGTGCTCAGACAAAAAGCTGAAATGCGTGGGCATACTCTGAGAGCCTTCAATGGGAGTTGGAGCAAGCCCTCATTAATAAAAATGTTCATTGTTTGGTTGGTTTTTTCTGTGGTTTTTTTTTTTATTATTTTTTTTTTACCTGCTAAGTATATTTGTTTTGATCTATTTTCAAAGAAACTGAAGATTAACTCAAAATGCAATAAAGATTTGGATTGTGCATCTTCTGGTCAAGTACACAACTGCAGTAACACTTGTTCTCATACTATTTCAGTTGTAAAACCCCCTAATGTTTTATTCTACTTACTGCGTGTGTGTGTAGGGGAAATTCCTGTAGGTTAAAATGAAAATAAACTGATTTAAAAAGACAGATACGTTGCTGACATGCAGAGAAAGGAAAAGCTTTGTGAGGGAAACTTTGTTTAAACTGATCTCAGAATACTGTAACTTTCCAACTGATAGTATGCCTCTTTTTGTGGTATATAAACAAAACCTTTTTTCCTAACCATGTATGATTCTAACTTGTTCTCTGCTGTTCTTAGTTTAGACTATTGTGGTGAAGTACTGAAGCCAGATCCCATACCTTGTTATACTGAGAAAATCTGTGTTCCATCATTTTCTTTATTGTGAAAGACTTTGTTTATTCACTGTTTAATTTACTATCCTCCAGGTGACCTAACAGTCATCTAATTTTACTTTTTTTTAATAAAAACTATGTGTAGAGAAAAGTCAAGGTAATCTGTATGTGACTATTTTTGTTCTATGTTTAATTCTTTTTCTTTTGCCTGGAAAACTAGCAAAAAACTGCCGGAAGAGGAGCAGTGAAATGAATTTGGGTCTGTTTTTTTTCATTTCAACGTAAGCACATCACAATCCTTTGGAAAGGATATCAAATCAGAAAAGAAGTTGACAGAAATAAATTACAAAAGAAATTACACAGATCTTATTCTAGGAGGGCCCTGAAATATATATTTTTTTAATAATACAGTACTGGTATATAATTGTCATAGGTCCAGATTTTCAGTTGCCAAGTACGTGCTATTCCTCCTGAAATCTGCAATTTTGAAATATTTAGATCCATATTGTAGATGTAGGTATTTGACTTTTAAGAACTGAGGTCTGAATGTGTTAACATAGTTAGCTGTCTTTCTGCTGTCAATAAATGTCTTGAAAGTGTGGTGATTAGAAGATAAATACAAACAAACATGTAAATATTGCACATTTAGGTAAAATGGGGCCAGACATTTTACTGACGTAGACTTTCAGACTTCAGTGGAAGACTGGTGTTTTCCATCATTTGAGAATCCAGGCTGCAATATTTATATGTACATGTACACAAATATATGATAACATGTTATAAAGTTGGTCTCTTAATTAATTTTAACATAATTTAGTTTCCGAGTATATTACAGCCATTTTAATTAGTACATAGTGTGCCAACAGAAAATCTTATATAGCACAGAAGCAATGGAGAAATCATGCCATTCATCACTGTATTGTCATCCAGATTGAGTTTTGATCAGAGCTAAAATGAGCTCAGCAGTTGTTCTGCATTTGTAACAGTAACTTCCTTCGTAATATTTGGGAAGTGACTGGTTTTATCAAAGCAGAAATTGTTCATTATTCTGCAGCTGTGGTCATCTTGCAATCTAGGTTGTCTTAACCAAAGTTAAGTTTTACATGGGATGGAACTATGGAGTTATATAGATAAAATGGAAGGCCCTATTATTTTTGTTCTCTTTTTTGCATGCTGTGGCTCACTGGCTAAAAAGGTATTTAAGTAAATCTAAGAAAAACTTCTGTATAGTAAGGATCGCTAACCATTGGAATAGATTGGGGAGGCACCCTCCTCAGTAAAATTTTTAAAAATAAATTAAACAAAACTGTAATGGTTTGGAGATAACTGGACTCTGGTCAAGCAGTGTTCTAGCTGTTTTCAGATCTCTTTAAGCCATATTTCAATGATTCTGAGACCCAGTATTGCCAAAGTATTTCAATTTAGATACAGAGCTGAATCTAGATCATGGCAGCTCCTGCCTATTAGTATCCATACAACACACTATCTCACGAATAGGAGTTTAACATTGGGTAATACTTTCCCAGAGCTACTCAATACAAGGAAGATTTTTTGTGTGTGTGTGCATTTTTTAAACCATTGCATATTTGAAAGAAGAAGGGATATTTTTGCACCGCTGAGGCCCTGATGATTGCTGTTAGTTGATAAGGACCAATATGCACTGCTACTTTAGTAGTAAAAGGCTGTACAAGAAAAATGTGGGCCTGTTGCTGAATGGGGCAGGTTATCCAGTGACAACAAACACAGAAAAGTCTGAGTTATTCAGTGTCTTCTTTGCTTCAGTCTTCATGACCAAGGTCTCCCAGACATCTATGTTTAGTAGAAGGGGTTGAGGAGGAGATGAACTGCCAGTGGTGTATGATGATCAACTCAGGAATTACTTAAGAGAACATGAGAGGCTACATGTAAGGGTGCTGAGAGAATGTCTGATGTCCTTGCAAGGCCACTCTCTATCATCTTTGAAAAGTTGTGGAAATCTAGGGAGGTCCCTCTCAACTAGGGAGGTCCCTGACAACTGGAAGAAGGCAAATGTTGCACCCATCTTCAAAGAAGACCAAAAGGCCAGCTTGAGGAGCTACAGACCAGTCAGCCTCATGTTGATCCACAAGAAAACCATGGAGTCTCCTGGAGAATGCTTCTGGACACATGAAGGAAAAGGTAACTAACAGCATGCCTTTACAAAGGGTAAATCATGTCTGATGAATATAACTGCCTTTATGATCAAATGACTTGATTTCTGGATGGGGGGAGAGAAATGAATGTCATTAACCTTGAATTTAGCAAGGCTTTTTATGCTGTCTCTCACTATATTCTTGTACCCACATTAGGATGTTATGGTCTGGATGAGTGAACAACTAAATGGTTGAAATACTGGTTGGATGATTGGGTACAGGAGTGCTGGTTTCTTGGTTGTAGTCTTCCTAGGTGCCTGTGACAAGGGCAGTACTTCAGGGGTCTACACTGGGACCCATCTTCTTTAATCGCTTTATCATTGACCTGTAGGAGATGGAGCACACTTTCATCAAGTTTGCAGGTGGTCCTAAATTGGGAGATTGGTTATTAAAGTCAAGGGGAAGCCTTCCATAAAGAAGGACATAAGCAGACTGAAGAAATAGGCTGGCAGCGGCAAGGACAAATGCAAAGTCTTGCAGTAATACAGGGTCAGACTGACTGACTGGGGAGCAACACAATGGAAGAGGACCTGGGGTCCCTGGCAGGGGGTGAGCAGCGAGCTACATGTGAAATTATAGCATGCTCTGGGAGCAGAGGAAGCCAACAGCACCCAAACCTGTATTCAAAAGAGCAATACCAGGAGACTGAGGGAGGTGATTATGCACCTCTACTCAGAGCGCTTGTTGGACCATATCTAGATCCTGTGTTCAATTCGGGACACCCTCCGCTCCGCAATACAGGAAAGACATTGGTAAACTGGAGCAAATTCAGCAGAGAGCCACCTAGATGGCTGGGGGCTGGAGCACCTCTCCTCTGAGGAGAGGCTCATGGAACTGGACTTCTTCAGCTGGGAGAAGAGATGGTTTCAGGGGACCTAACAGCAGTCTGACAGTACCTATGGGAAGGTTATCAAGACGATGAACCAGGCTCTTCAGTGGTATGTGGTGGAAGAACGAGAGACAACAGACATAAGTTGAAACAAGAAAGGTTCAGACTGGATATAGAGAGAAACTTTTTCACCACAGAGACAGTCAAGCAGTGTAGCAGGTTGCACAGGGTGGTTATGTTGTCTCCTTCCTTGAAAATTTTCAAGACCTGACTGGTTAAAGTCCTGAGTAATATGGTCTGATCTCATAGCTGGTCCTTGCTTTGAGCATGAGGTTGGACTGATACCTCTTCCAATATGAATTTTCCTGTTATCATATCATCCAGTCCCAGCCTCTTACACTCATAACCTTACACCTTATAGCCTTATTTACATATGTGTATATCTACATACATTTGTATTTAACTGTGCTTGGCCACTATATATTGCCTCACCTCCTAAAGGAGGTAGTAGGAATAGAAAATAATGGGCTTAAATAATTTGGTATGATTTGAAGGGATACATTTACAGCATAATTGGGAAAAACAAGATTTTTTTTATTGTTGTTGCCAGAATATATGGATAACATGTTTTTCACTGTCCTCATAACATCTGACTACATAACTATCAACAGATTGGCCCTTCTTTACTGAAGAAAAGCAGTTAATTGTACCTGAGCCAGACAAAGACAGAAGTAGTAAATTAAGGGCACTCTTAGAATTTCCTAGTTTCCCCCCCCTTTTTTTTAAGTTCATCTCCTTAATTGGTCATTTCACTCTGTGATTCCTTGATGTAACACAAATGCAATGCATTTATATTGTAGCATCTCATACTGCTTTGTATTAATTCGGATCAGCTAGAATATTGGTAGACTTGGCCTTTCTTTTCTTCAACTTTGTCGCTTCTCAGCCAGGTTATATCACTGCAGTATACCTTGGAATAAATACTTGCAGAGTTAGGTGTGCTTCCATACCGAGGCTGAAAGATTGGGAAAGGACTAGAAGAAGAAATATTTGAGAGAGAATAATCATGTTAAACTGAGAACTGTGCAATGTCCTTAACTACTGTTGGTGATAATGATGAATGGTGTATAATATAATACTCCAAATTGGTGCACAAGTCAATTAGAACTGGTCCACAGTCATTAGAGCTGTTTTAGGTAACGAAATAGGTCAGACTTTACTGATTCATGCCCCCTCCCCCCCCAAAATGTTTAAGATACTTAAGACAGGTATGTTTTTATTGTTCTCATCAGGTTGACACTGATCAAATTACAGAGAACTCAATTTACTGGTTGGCCCATGATATTTGCAATAGCTGTGTACTGGCCATGTTGAGATATTAAATATCTACTAATTAAACGAAAATAAAGGTTGGAGTCTTTAAGAAAGTGTCAAAATAGTCTGACTATGATTTTTCTACTTTCAATACCTTAATTTGCAAGTAGTGCTCTTGATAACAAATGAAAAAGAAACCCACAACACAAGGGAAAAACAACAAAAAGGACTGGAGCATTAGTAAAACACTGAATGCTGCTCAGAAAATAACAGAATACCTGAGATTTTCTCATACTTACCGCTTTTCTAGGTCTTTATATCTCACACTTTCATTAGCCCTTTCTAATAATTTCTTCTATTGGCACCTCTTTTCCCTATCAACATTTATTCTGAAAATCTGCTTATTGAGTATCTTACATGTAACCAAAAAATATGCCATTATTTCTTCAACTACTCAGATATACAAGCTGTGGTATAACTCAGTTGTAAGATGCAAGTTAGACATGAATCTGCTTGATTCATAACTGCCTTATTCTAATTTTATGCTGATGTACCTTCACTGACTTTAGCATGATGAATTAGATTCATACCGAGAGGGATATTTCCACATTTTATTTAAAGATTTACTCTGTCCTCCTTGTCATTTATGAAAACTGTACTAAATTTAGTGACCCTTTTTAAGATTCAGGAGATGGGAAAGAACTTGTTCAGTTGATTCTAAGTAAAAGATTTTTGTGCCCATCTGATTTGTACTTCTTTCAACGATGATGGTTAATTTTGATGTGACTAGCCACTGAATAACATCTGTGAAGAACAGGAACCTTTGTAAGCGTTCACTGCTCACGTTGTTTCAAATCCCTTTTCCATCTATTGGACGCACATATTTACCTGTTACATAGACTTGAAAACTTTGGGAAAAGTACTTGAATCTGCTGAAAAATAGTTGAATGTCTTGAAAGAAATGAGAAATTTTGACTGCCAGAATTATGGCATTTCTATGCTGATTACTACTACATGTTGATTTACTAGACGTTATTCCTGGAAATGGTTTCCCCAGAAGTGAGATAATGGCCGTGACAGCCAATACGGATCACCTAATACTGTTACATCAACCCCCACATTAATTTCACACATTTCCGCCAGTTTCTGAAAAACATGCGTGCCCTCTAGCTCTTCATAAGTCATGTATCTTTACTGATTTGTAATTATGGGCTCTCTTTGGAAAAAAGATACTACTGTACATCTTTCTTAGCTCTTTATCCCATTGCAATACATCATTAAACTCTTTTATAACATGTTATTTATTATGTTATGTAAAGTCTGTGGCTCTTAGGAGCAGCCTTAAAGGATTTATATTTTATTTATATATATTTTTACTTTTATTCTTTTTTCAGTTGGTTATGCCCTATTTTAAATAATTTGAGGAAAAAAATATTGCTTGCTGTAAAACAGATACCCTCAGGAATTCTAGACCATTTAGCCTTTTTTCGCCTGTTATGTTTCATCAGATTTTAGTTATGTCCCAGAGAGCAAGGATTTCATAGATTAAAACAGCAATTGATTTTTTTTTTATCTTTTATTTGAATTTATCCATTCCACTGAAATACATTATGTGTCTCCAAAGAAAGTAATAAATTATAGACAAAGCAAAAGTTAAAATTAGATCTGAATGTGGTGTAATGCCCAAAGGAAACTGTTTGGAAAGGTTACAAGCTGTCAAAAAAACAATTTGTATGGTTAAAAGCCACACAGTTAGATGCTGTTAATGGAGTATCTGTAATGATTATTTAGGCATTGGTTGCTTATTATGTCTTTGAGGCAGCTATTCACTGTGCTACTTTGGAGGCTATAAAGACCTGTAATTCAGCACCTATTATACAGAAGAAGTGTGTGCAAGAATGCACTGTACCACATCAAACAAACCTCTCCTCTCTATTCTCTAGATTTTTAATCATCTTTCCCTCTTGGAATTATGGTTGATGCTGATTGTGAGAATAAAGACTAGTTACTGTAGTGAAAGGATCATAAAGTCAATCATGTGGATAAAATTACTTAGCAATTCAGCCAGCTGGTCTCTATTTGGCTTCACTTCAGTTCATTAGTTTATGGGGAGAATTCACTCCACATTTAAAGAAAGCAAAAACTGCATAAAAACTAGTTTGTAATTAATTGCAGCTTTTCATGTAGAAATAAAATTGCAAAGTGAATGTGCCCATTGGGCACTCATTTTTGGTTACTTCTTGTATTCTTTGTAAAATAATTTTATTTTGTATTTACAACCTGTTCTAGACACAGATTGTTCACCCAGAATCCATCTTCTTTTCTTGAAAATTATTCTTTACACCATGTAATACTTGAAGAGTTTTCAAATCACAATATTTGCTAGAGGAGTAGACAACTTTAAACAACTTAGGGGCCATTTGGAAGCATGGCTGTATAATCTTGGCATTCTGTACCAGTGCTCTCATGCAGGTGATTAGGTGGCATTGTATAACCATAAGCATATGTTTAAAATGCTGTACATCATAAGCATATTGTGATTTCCATGCTTTATAAGAGTTAAATAGCTAATGTTAATTGCTATTGTGTTTAACGGAGCCAGAAATAACAAATATATTATCCTTCTAGTTCTGAAACCTTTTATGAAGAGCACATAAAAGCAGCAAGGCAACTGGGGAGTTTATACATTTCTAAACCCTTAACAGGATATCCAAAATGAACCCAAATTACTCCCAGATCCTTTCAGGTCTAACCATAGAAACTAAAGAGGCCATAGCCTGTACATTTGTGTTAGCAGTTACAATGTAATGCTAAAGAAAAATGGTATAAAAATTATGTCAGAAATATATTTGTAATAAAAATTTATAACTATTGAAAGGAACTTACTGTTTATAAACCCAGATTAAACACCCATGTATTAGCTCGCCACAGAGTAATGGCCTTTCTTCAGAAGCAGTGTATACACAGAATGTATTCTCTGGATATACTTGGATGGATAAAAGGGGAAAGAAAGTATTGGGGTGGAGTTATGACTCTTGGTTATTCTTCTACCTATTAAGGGTATTTGAAATGTGGAATTGTAAGAAATTCCAGTGTTTCAAGGTGTGTTCCAGTGTCCAATTAGATCAAAGTAGGTTTTGAAACACTGAAGTTTCTTACATTTCTACATTTCTTACATTTCCATGTTTCCACAAGAAATTGTCCTACAAAACAAACCATCTATATTGTTATTATTTTGGGAGGTCTTGATACATGCTGTCTAGATCTCAGGAATACATATTATTTAATGAATTGGCACTTCCCAGTGGAAGATATTCCTCTGGCAATTTTACAACTGACTGTCGGGTTCATGTTGTGCCTCCTGTGAGCGTGTAAGCTGGCAGAACTGAATGATATGTATAGGGCATCTTCTGAGCTCTAGGAAGGTTTCTGGAACCTTTAATTCAGGAACTTATTCATTTTCTTTCATTCAGGAACTCTGAAATTCCTGAGGCAGTGTAGCTGTGTCTTTTAGACATGTGTAATCATTAAATGAATGATTTGCTTATACAAAGAATGACTTAATCAACAGAATTTAGCTATGGAAAAGATAACAGTGAAGTTCATATCCCTGTTCTTCTGTTTGTTACCAGGAATGCATTTCTTTAGTTCATTCACATTTCTTTCAGCTTTGTGTAGTAAATATTACTTGCATAAACGGCAATTTTTGACATTGTTAGCAATTATAATTTCATCTGTTTTCTTTTTATCTTCTTTAATAGGTAGATATTATCAAAGCAGAAAGGAATGAAAGAACTGGTAAAGCCAATGTTGTCTAGAGAATATTAGAATTTTAAAATTTAGAGAAATTAAAATGAGATGGCTTTCATAAGCCTTGCTTAATACTGCAAAGTTAGAATAGTCTATGGAAAGCTTAGTATTAGTCCTACTGGAAATACATTACATTAGGAATGAAATAGTTTGTTTTAATGTCAAGCAACTGCACAAAACACTGAGGAGTCATTAGCATAAAGAACATGTGAACACAAGTGCCTATTCCAATTTGTATTGTTATTTTCCAAAGTAGAAATCATGAAAAAAATGGGATTGGTCCCAGGCTGAGGTCTGGATTAGCATGCATAAGAAATTGTGTGACACTTTATTCCTAAATAGCTTCCTGACTAAAGCATGTTCCTTCCAACCATTTACATTTGTTTGTTTGATGATGTTTTGTGGAAATGCCGGGGAGACCTGGAGTACTTGCCTTGTGTTCCATTGATGATATTCTTTCATCTTCTAATTCCTTCCATGCTATACATGGTCTACAGGAAATCCTGCAGGACAGCGCTTCAGTAGCCCTCCTCTTTTTTTTGGGGAGGGATGTGGATGGTGACAGTAATTTAGGATGGGAATGTTCCTAGTAAAGCCCCTCATGACCTATGTTTATAAATAGTGTACACAGGGAAGGGTCTGATAGTAGCAGAAAAGAAATTCTACAGTTACAGTTGTGTCCTAAATCTGCTTTAGCCTACCATGGACTAGAGAGTCCAAAAATACAGTTGCTTTTCTGGACGTATTCATCCTCAACACATTCTAGATGCTCACTATATTAGAAGAGACAGAGGCTGGAGAGGCATACTATTAGATGATAGTGCATGGGAATTTTTAACTCCCCATACAGTAGTTAACTACTGTCATCTATTCCAGTTATTGACTGTTCAATTTCCTTAAGTTTATTACACATCTTCATTTCCTGAATCATCAGAGATCATTTAATTATAGAAAATGATTAACTAAAACATTTAGCAAGCCAGCCACCTCCATCTGTTTTACTAAATACTGAAAATAGAAATCAACAATGGTTAAAATGCTTACATTCATATATACAATTCTTTAAAAACACTTTTATTGGCATAAATTTAATAAGAGAATCAATAACCAGTCCTAATAACAGAGTCTACGGTCCTCTAGGTGTAGATTAAGTCAGAGTTGGAAAGAACAATTGGTTAATGTGCTGAAAAAATTGAACATATATTGTAGCTAACAAAAACATTAAAATTTTCTAATGCAACATGAGAGTCAAATTTTAAGTATAACACATTGGTCTTCTGTGCAATACTGAGGCATGTTTACTTTAAATAATACTCCAAACAAACATATTTTTATTGTCATACTGAATAATATGATAGTTGATACTGAAGAGATCTTTGTGAGATGGAGATTATTTATTTGGCTGGCTTAATACGCATAAAAGCACAGTATGCTGAAAGTATATATGACTAAAATTAAGGATATTCTGGGGGTTTGTAAAAGTTTACATAACATCTTCTTTTGCAAAATTACTGTAAAACTTGGAATTACTTAAGTCTCAAATCTATTTGATGTGGACTCCATAATTTGGTAAATTATGTGGAATTAAAGATATGCTTGTACTCAGAATAGGCAGAACTGCAAAACAAAGAAAAAATTCCTTGCAGCCATTTCTCAGTATAAGATGGTTCTATTTAATCTGAGTATCTGTGGTTTATGTTGTTTTTTCAATACAGTTGAGCAAAACAGACAACATAATGAACATTCACATAATTATTTTCCTGATACTGTTAAGTTTATCTAAAAACTTTAAACTATTCAACAATTATCCTAGCATAGCATGAGGAGCAGAAATAATCAGTCATAAGCATCATGGCTGCTTAAGCCAACAACAAATAATTTTCAATCCTAGGCTTTCTGTCTGTTATTCAAGGCCAATTGGAAACATGGAGCCAGAATTCATCCTCCCTTAAAGGAGCAAGCGACCCTTTACCTTGGAGCTGGTGATCCCTGCAAATGTTACATTGTAGAACTTCTCTTGATTTTAAGGACTTCTAATCATCATTAATAAACTTTAAAAGGTAAGAATAAATTATTAATACACTCTCCCATAATCAAGATTACATATGTACATTTAAAAAGAATCCTTAATTGATGAAGAAGTCATCTGCGTCCTTCTTATATACTCCTACATTATTTCTCAACCATCAAAAAACTTTTCAAAATAATAAAATCCTCATACCCCGTCTATTATGAATTGCCGTGTGTTTTATTTATACTGAAAAAATCCTGCAACATCCTCTTACAGAATGTCAGTTCATGTTTTGGCTTGGATATACGGGCAAAGTATGAAAAGAACACCTGGTATGGGATCACACAACAAACCTCATCTTTATTAATAACAGTTATGATATAATTAGGAATAAACTGTTTCCACTGCCTAGGTATAGGGGAATTCCCATATATACTACAGAGGATTACTATGAAGTCATATGGCAGTGTTCAGTACTTCCACAGGACTAAGGTCTGTTGGCTTCAAACTTTTTCTCCTCCCTTCCCAAAACATGTGCTCTATGCCAGTTCACATGCCACTATTTTCTGCCCAAAGATATCTAACTATATGTATATGTCCCTCTGTTGAATTTACATGTGTTAAACAGTTTACTTTCCCAGCAGTAGCTTCTGTTTTATTAACACTGTAATAAAGATAAAAGCGCTGGCAAGTCTGACACTTGGAATAAAACTCTCTGTTGACCACTACCACAAATAAGCAGTTATCTTGTAATATTATGTCCTGCTACTTTTTCGATTCCAGGATAGGGTAACTAGTATGCTACCATTAATCTGTCCAGATCTTAAAATCGAGAGGCAGCCCCCACATGAGTCCTGATTTGTAAATTTCCCCTGCTTGTTGCCTTGTCCAGTCTGCTCTGGCAGCATCCATTGAGTATGGAAGGAACCTCTGGAGATCATCTAGTCTACCTCCCTGCTCAAAGCAGGGTCTCCAGAGCAGGCTGCTGAGAACCATGTCCAGTTGGATTGGGACATCTTCAAGGATGGAGGCTCTGTAAATTCTCTGGGCAACTGATTTCAGTGTTTGATCACCCTCACAGTAAAAAATATTTTTCTTATGTTTAAATAGAATTTCCTGTGTTTCAGCTTGTGCCCATTGCCTCTCGTCTTGTTGCTGGGCACCAGTGGGAAGAGTCTGACTCCCATTTCTTTATTCCCTCTCATCAGATATTTGCACACATTGATAAGATCTCCCCTGAGCCTTCTCTTCTCCAGGCTGAACAGTCCCAACTCTCTCAGCCTCTCTGTGATATGTTGTCCAGGCCTTTGATCACCTTTGTGGCCCTTAGCTGGACTTGCTTCAGTAAGTCCATGTCTCTCTTGCACTGGACATGGCACTCCAGATGCAGCCTTACCAATGCTGAGTAGAGTGAAAAGATTACCTCCTTCAACTTGGTGATGTTCTTCCTAATGCAATCCAGGACGCTGTTAGCCTTCTCTGCTGCAAGGGAGCATTGCTGGCTCATGGTCAGCTTGGTGTTCACTAAGGGCTACACAGTGGGAGGAGAGACAAATGGTGGCATCTCTGCAGAAGCCAGATCTTACCCACTCCATGACTTATGGCACTATTTTTTGCATAACCCACACTAACAGATTGTCATGGACATGAGAAGCAAGGACAATTACAATAGTATATTTTAAAAATCACTTCTGTTTAGATTGGACAAAATGAAGAAAACAAAAATGTGTTATGACAATAAATGCTTACATATGCTTACGTTTTCCCAATAAAAATGTTGAATAGAAAGTTCTAGAATTTATTTAATAAATTAAAAATATGGTATCATATATTCAAGCTCTACTTCTATCGCATTTAAAAAAATAATTTCAGTTTTGGTGGAGAAGAACAGACTGAAAATACAGATTTCTTGATTCAGCTACAAAACTAGCAAGTACTGCTGAATTAGCTTTAGGCAGAACTTAAAGTGTTGTGGTGAACTAGGTTTTTTAGAATTAGGAAAAATTACAATATATATAAGAGGAACCTAACTACATTAACAAATAATGTTAATTACATTAATTACATGTAATGTTAATTAACATTATTAATTACATGTTAAGTCAATGCAATTGTACGTATTATTTTCTACAATGTAATACAATGTATTTGTTTTAAGTCTTGGCTACTCAGTGTGCTTCTTTAGTGTGAAAGACTAGGGCTGAAATGGAATTTAACCTTCTTCGTCTAACAGATTTAAAAATGCAACAATAAAAAATTATCTCAACAGGTTTTCACTTATCTACAATAATGGTTCGATATCCAGTTATGAAGAATCATCAGTACCAAATGTAGCTACTTCAGGAACAACAGTTTCGAAATAATGTATTTTCAGTTTTTCCTAACACTTGCCTCCTTGCTTAGTGGTTGATTTGAGCATCAAAGCAGGACTGTCAGTATTCCTTATAGTAGGAGATGTCTGCAATGTATAGCACTTGATTCAGCTAGTTGCCATGCTAATGGACAGTAATTTAGGGGCAAAAAACAAGTCACTTTACAAGACAGAGCTTGTAGTCCAAATAATAACCTAGGTTGAGAAGTCTTTTTTTGTTTTCATATAAATTGCTGCTCAAAATTTTAATTCTAGGTGGTTGTGTTTTATCTTCATGGAGGGTAGCTATAGACATTCTACCTGAGGCTCTTTTCTTTATAATACTGATCAAATACATTATGTCAACTTTTATTGCTTATTTATTTAGTGCTTTCTAAAACAAGTCAAAATGTCAGCAGAATCCAGTGGAGGAGTGCACTGTTCAAGCAGCATGCATACAGAACTTAGGGTATAGGAAACCATTTATTAATACACCAATATAAGAAACTGCTATGAGATAAAAGAGTTTGACAGGGTTAGGAACAATTCACTTTGAGATGAAACACAGAGAGTGCTAACTAGGCAGCGTGAGCTTGGGCAATTGAGCAGTGATTACTAGATTTTTTTTTAATTTTAAAAAATAAAACCTTATTTCTCTGCATTTATAGAAAAGTACAAATTTTAAAAAAGAACATAAGTACTGAACAAGTTACACTGAAGACTTACATATTCTATTTGTGTAAGAGCTGGGGGAACTTCTGTATGTACTGTTTTTTCTACACCTTGTAGCAAAAATGTTCACAAGTTAATGTAAGACTATAATGTAAAGTTTATGCAATTAAAGACCGTAAGAGAGTTTATAGACCATTCATCATTGGATATGGATCATAAACTGTGAGTTTCAGAAAATAAGGAAGGAATTCCATTTGTAGTTCACCGTTGCCTGAAGCCTACCTAATGAAATCTTTCTTAGTCATAGAATTAACTGAGTATCTAGCTGAAAAGCACTGAATGTTCCCTGTGCGTGTTAAACTTGAAAAGGTAGAACACAATCTTGCATACTCGCAGGGGCTTTTGTTGGGTTCAGTTCAACCAGAATTAGGCAGCTCTTTTCATTTAGTACATTCAAAAGGAATCAAACCTTTAAAATTCCAAACTGTCATCTCCTGTCATTTCATATGACAGCTGACTGTTTGAGTGTAATACACACAAGCCATACTAAGTGAAAAGCTGTTAATGAATACAATTGCTTTTTTTAGACCAAGGGAAAAGAAAGAACACATTAGCCAGTGCTTTGTGGATATGTGTTGTGATGCAAAATGGATTCTCTGCTGCTCTTGTTTGGTCTTACCTGTGTAGCACAGCACTGGTATGAAGAAATCTATGGATTTCGTTAAAGAGATAATTAATCTTTTGTGCTTTCTGACTTTAATATGCTGCATGTTATTGCCTCAAAAATTAAATACATGACAGAGAGATGTATTTTTTAAAGCAATAAAAAATTATTCCTCAAGTTCTGTATGTAAATAGTGTACTCTCTGGATCTCATTTTCTCAAGGGCTATCTTCATCTTTCATTGAAGTCAACTGGGGGAAGTATTCGGCATGCTAGAAATCAGTCACACAGTAGTTGTAAAACCTGACTAATCCAAATTAATTTCCTGTATTTGTTTTCTCCCCTTGTATTTTTGTGGCAGAACTCTAGGAACTTTAATTTTAATTTTCCTTCACCAAAGCTTATTGGTGTTTGTAAAGTGGAAGAAACATTGTATTTCTTTAAAGTGGCTTTTGTAGTTAGAAGATAGAGCTCTTGAAACTTTAGAAAGCTGAGAAGGTAGTTTCCAAAATGGTAGCTCTCTGCCATCAGTAACCTTTTTGACTCCGAAGGCAGCATGGCTTTCACTGGGCTGGATCTTCAAGCAACCTGCATACCATCAATAAGTGACAGCCTAAGCTAAACTGTCCTTCTATGTACAGGAAATTGCTTTTAAAATTTACTGGACATTTTTTTTGTGTTAGTAAGAAGAGCTATTTTGGTAAACTCTGCCAGTAATATAAAGTAGTATTTGGTACCTCTCTCTAAAAGAAAGGCTGTCATACACAGGTTGTGCAATGGTCTTCAGTACTTATAACATGAAACAGCAAGACACAACAGAAGAGAAGGAGGCAGAAAGGGTTTATTTTCTGAAAATAAGAGGACTGAAATACGGAAAAATCTAGATTCTCTTTTATCCCATGCCTCTAACTTACCGTAAAGTCTAGCGTACTTACTTATCTGCTGCCTTTATTCCTTGTTCTGTGGAGTGGGGATGCTTTATCAAGTCTTGCAATCCTTAATTCATTAGGGCTTGCAAAGCACTTTGAAATGCTTGGACAACAAAAAGCTTGTAGCAATGCAAATTATTATTTGATTGATTTGAATTTATTGGAGATAAGACCACCAAATTATGGTCTGATCTCCATTTCATACCAAAGTCCTTTCAAGACTAGGGGTAGAGGGGATGTTCAAAATCACAATGAGAGGCTGGTGCTAATTACAGACAGGTGATATATTTTAAGATATTGAAATACTGTCTGCATTAGGGGTTTAGAATCTGTCAGTTGCCATGCAAAACCAGTACAATACCATCTCATTATCTTTAAACATTCTGTATGATTTCAGGCAGAATTAGAGTTAGGGTTAAGACTTAAGAACAGCAAAATTATAATTTTCTCAAGAAATTTCAGTCTTACCAGCTGTTGGCTTCAAGTTTAACTCTCTTGTACCTTAAAGACACATTAACCTTCATAATTTCAAACACTTTCAGGAAAATTTTAATTTTAACTGATGACTAGGCTTCGGTTGTTGATTTGATGTAGCACAAAAAGTGTAAGAATAGGTTTAAATCTGTGCTTTGAGCTGGAAATCTCTAAGCCCCTGAAAATTCAAAGTGGTTTGCATAGGCCCAACTTCTGTTAATTACTGTTATCTGAAACAAATGCTGCCTAATTTTAGACTTTTTTTTTTTTTACTCCATCCATTCATGTTATATGGTTAACTGGGTGACGGCTGGCTTATCATTCTGGAAATTACTTCTGGTTAAGGATAAAAACCTCTAAAAAAGGAATCACCAAAGGGAAAGAGTCCTCTCTTTTTGTTGTTATGCAAAAACCTGGCAAGACTTGGAAGTAATCTGGAAACTGCCTATTACATTTGCTTTGAAATCTCCGTGATTCCACTTTCTTGGATTGAACCAGCCACCACTGTTAGTAATGTGGAAAAACTCAATTTATGTTCAACTCTAAAATTACATGGTTGAAAAAACCAGTTCAGCTATGAGCTTTGAAGTTTGCACGTTTGTTTTTTTGTGTTGGTGGACCTCTGTATAATATATTTTCCAAAAACTTTTCAATAAAAGCACTTGAAATAGCACCTAGAATCAGTTTTTCTAAAATGCTTGTTAACATAGTGGGCAGAAAGTTTAATGTTGAACTTTGTTTTCATACTTCTTTAAAAAAATGTCAGTGGTAGGCTTTGTTTTCCTTATTTATAATCACTAAGAACATTTCGAAAGCTAAATACTTTTTGGAAGTTCAAAATAGAGCTTCTTGTAGCTCTCTCTCATAGATTCAAGCTTATCCTTTTCTTTCATTTGGCTTGCCTAGATATACTTAAAGATCAAAAACATATGCTTTTCCAGGTGTGCTTGTGAGCAGGCACCACTGATGGGGTTTTATGTAAAGAGATAAAGATTCTGTGCATGAGCTGTCACAAACTGTTTGGCTGAACAAAGTCACTGTTACTAAAGCACTGCTGATATTCTTAAATGGAAATGCAATGAGAAACACCTGTGTGAAAACTAGATTAGTAGAATTGAAAATCATCATCGATCCCAGGTCAGAAGTAAGTAAATAAGATGGTTCAGGGAAGGTCAAATAGTATCCATGTTCTCAAGTGGTGATGAAAACTTCAATTGCAAAGAGTATAAAAACAGGTGTGATTGTTGTAAGGCAGTAGAATGGAGAACTTCGCTTTAAATACAATGTTTAAAATTCTGTGATCAAGAATGTTGTACCAGAAAAGCATAATATTATGGTTACTCCTGTTATTTTATGAGCCTGGATAGGTTGCAGAGTGCCTGTATAAACACAAAGGAAACTCTCCAACTTTGCCTAAACATCTAAAAGCCATACAGCACTCAATGGAGTACGGTATAGAGCTATATTGTCCGAACAGGGGCACTGAATGGCACTACGCCTTTCATTCACTGCTTTTTTTGTGAGCCCATGTAGAGAGCTGGCACAAACCAGACAATGCAGTTTGAACACATATTGCTTTGTATGGCTGGAAAGAGAATTTATCACATAATGCAATGCCATCCCTTCAGCCCTCTGCGTTCATGCTTCCACAAGTATAACACTTCCTTTGTGTGATGGATTAATGCTGATAGGCTTTATGGAAAGCTGTTCAGAAGAGCTATTTAAATGAAGAGGATGAATGATTGCCACATGAAAACAGAAAACTAAGAAAGTTTCTAGCAAAATTCATTTTTGTTTTGTTCAAGGTGTGTTCCTCTGTTTTTTTCTGTGTAATTTGGCCATGGCTGATCTAGCAGGAAAAAAAAAAAAAAAAAAGATTACAAAAAATAAAGAGTACTAGAAAACAGAATACTGAGGTCCTTAATTAAGCCAGGCAGAGATTGTCTATTCACTTTAAAGTTTAAACAGAGGCACATGGCAAAGATTGGTTCACTACTGGGACTGACAACTGGGCTCTGTTCTGTTAACTTCAGCAGCCGCAGGAAGAGGGAGAGGAAATAACAAATGCAGACATGCAATAAGCAATCCCAGGGAATTACAGGGGAGTAAGCTGTAAGAGTATGCTAAATTACACCTATACATTAACCTTCTTTGTTTCCTTGCTGCAAAAGAGGACATCTAATTATAAATAAACAGGGGAAAACTTCAGACCAACACTACTACTAGAATGAAGAATCTTTTTTTTTTTTTTTCTGGAAACTCCTAATAGCTTGAATCCTTGCTTATCTCAACTGAAATTTTAAATTAAATACCAATATACTGTCATTTGTTTGAGTTTTAGGTGTTTTTTTTTAAATAGTAATTGTGTGAGATTTACATAGAAAGAATTCTAATACAAAATTAATTACTTACAGAATTCATGAGTTGACAGTTTATGTTTGAAAAACTGCCTGTATTTGTGCCAAAGCCACCTATTGCTAGCAGACTGAATGAGATAGAAAGCCTTATATGAAACATACACATGCAATAACATGTACACTGTTATTTATCACTGTAATTTTTTACATAAAGGATATTCTGTCTTCTTTATTGAAAATACATCTATGTATCAGAGTAGACTGTGTTCTACTGTCATTGTTCACTAACTTTTCTTCCACAACAGGAATATTTCAGGCTGGCTTTTTTTTTCAGTGCATGATATGCACATACATGTATTCATTCTAATACATAAAATAGAAGAAATACATCTGTTTCCTCCAGGTCTTTTTAAAATCAGAATTTTCACCCACAAATACTATGCTGTTTTCCCTGATGTGTCATGAAAATCTCAACACAACCCACACTGAAAGCTAACCACATAGTTGGGTTAAAGCTAACATCATAGTCATGACTGGAGTTGGTCAAGCCTTACACCATCTTCACTATTGTAACTTTCCTGTCCCAGTAAGGGAACCAGTAAAATGAGAACCATCTCAATCTTTCTAATTAAAGGAAGATATTTCTTGATTTTTCAAATTTTTCCGTTAATGTCACATCCATATCCCCGCCCCCCCCCCCCCTTCCTATGCATTTCCTGGTTTCGTATGATAATGGAAGAGAAAGTAATTTTAAACAGGTAGATGTTCCAGACAGCCTGTTCTCTTTTCCTTTGCATTAATGCAAATCAGGAACTATACTACTTGCATTAACAGACTCACCCCACTGTCACAAACTACTATAAGAACATAGAGAATGAGGTCCTTTTTTTCTCACTGATGACTTAGGAACAGCTCCTACACTTGGGCCTTCAAGTATTTTCATGGCCTATTATATATTAGTAACCATTGCTCTGAATCCAGAATCTGATGCAGAAGTGTTTGGTGGAAAGATGTAAGTAAGATCTAAAACTTTGGATCTAATCCTGCTCTAAATAATCTCAGTGGAAATCTGAATTGTAGGAACAGTAAATAAGGCATTGAAGGTTATAGTCTTTATATTTCAAACAGAGGGAAGGTAATTACCCTATAGAACTTATTTACTCAAAATATTACTGACTCCAATGCAAGAGTTCAAAGACAGAAACTCAGAGGAAAGCCCAAGACATTCACAATTTGCCCAACTAAAGTTTTTGAAGAGGGTACCAAAAATTTGGAAAAGAGGTTATTACTTCTTGGTTTGGAAAGAAATGAAAAAACCCCAAAAAAGATAAGCCATTGATGCATTGATGCTTACTCCATCATTTTGTATTACAGAAAATCTTATTCAGGCCTGTGGAAGTGGCCATTTTATCTTACACGGTACAGCTAGACAAGTTCTGAAATGATAAATGTAGCAGTTCTTCCACAAGTGAACCAGAAGTGTATCACAAAGAAATGCTGCAGTCGCTATTAAGCATTTACCAAAGACATTATTTGACTGTAATACGTTGTTTCAGCAGCTCTGAAGAAAATTGTTTCTGGCATGAAGAGCTGGGTGTCACATCAGAAACAAATATTTGACATTTTCTTGTTTCCATCATGCCTTGTCAGTATAGTTTTATAAACATCCATGAAGTTTTGCACACAGAAAGGATAAAAAGAAACACTAATGATAGAGTATTCACTGAATGGATGTCACATGCTAGAATTTGTACTGCAGTAGAATTTGGAGACTCTTGCCAATAAGAAATGATGTTATAAAATTAAATTTTGGCTTAGTATTGTTAACGATAAAATTATACTGTGTCAATATATATAGCAGCGCAATAATATACCAGTTTTAGTAATGAAACTGGTATCTTTTTATCCTGGAAAGTAATAATTTAAAATACATTTATGACACAATTTTGAAGATTATTTCATTACTTAATGCTGCACATTCTATTAGAATTCTGTTGCTGATATTGTAACTGTGTTTTTGCATGTGCCTTCAGAGTAGAAACTTGTGCTCTTATTTTATCCTGGAAGCTAATTAATTATTGTGTCATATTTTGTGGATGTGCCAACATAAAATTATGAAGAAAATAGAAAAAGAGTACAATCTCTTACCATTTTTGATATGGGCAGATCTTATATCCCAACAGCATAAACAAGATGAAACCATTTCAGATGTCCCATGTTTCACATCTACTATCAAAACTAAATAATTTAGATCGCCCAAAAAGAAAAAAACCAGAGTACCTAATTATAAGTCCTCTTCATTTCCAGCTAATATTAAAACATATTTAATAGTATGTAATAGTAAGTAAATCAAAGTAATTTCAGGCCTGGCATGGTTAGAAAGCTAAGATCTGGAATTTTTGGTTAGAACATTATGGTACCCAGAAAAAAACTGTAGACTGTTTGGCTTTGATGTTTTTTGATTGGCTCATATTAGTGAAAACTCAACCAAAAAGTTCCATACTTCTTTGTACTACTGCTACTACGACTAATACTTCTAGAAGATTAGAAGATGTGTAATGTAGCCTTATGATCAACAGTCCTAAGGGGTATCACAGTGTTTTATAGCCACACAAGTGGGTGTGGTTTTGAATGTTATTTTCTGTTCAGTTTGGATATGGCTTTTATGTCATTTTTTAGGTTCATCGTTATATCCCAAATAATTTGAGAAGTTACTGTAATGTAGCATATTTGCAATGAAACCAAGATACTGTTTTGTATTCCTGATCATTTTTCCTAATTTTTCTATTTAATAAGCTAAAAGAACCAATACTGGTTTTGACTGAGAGCATTTTCATTTTATATTTTAAACAATCATAAGTTTAGCTTTCTATTTCAAGCCCTGTCAAAGTTCGATCTCAGATATAGTGATCGATGTATTATATTTAATAAACAAATACATTTATTAAAAATAAATTTTACTTATTTAAATTAATTTAAAAAGTAAGCTTTTTAAAAATTCTCATTGATTTAAATCTGAATTAGTATTTGAACACGGAAAATATCCAGTATAAGAAATGAGTGGCATGGTGAATTTTGCAGTATATAGGGACACATTAAGAAAGAATAGGTGGCCAAGGAATGGTAAGACATCGTACACTAGTAAGCTGGGTCATGCAATTTTTGTATTTTTGCACCAATGCAACTATGTTTAATAGCAAAACAGGCTGATGAAAAACCAGGTACTTCTATAGGAATTTAATGAAGTTATACTCCTGATTATGTTACTGTATTTTCTGAAAACACTGCTTTGGAAATGATGAAGCATGTGTTTACTTCTGAAGACATTCAGCTTAAAAGACCCTTGATATTACTTTTGCAGTTATTTCAATATCCATTTATTTATGCTAGCTTCACCATAAATTTGTTATGGTTTTCTAATCATGGCATATATTGTGATATAAATGGTTATAAAATTATGTCCTGAGACAGTTTTAAACCTTTTTTTTCCAAAGTAAGCAACTTTCCCAATACTCTGTGTCAGAACACATGTATTTCTCATTACAAAATGTTGACCAATCTGAGGAAAACAAAACATGTGTTATAAAATGAAAGTGACTGAGCAATGACATAAATTGTGCCCCTTCTATTTCCCCAACTGTTATTGCAAATAACAAAGATTCAAGAATGGATTTGCAGAAGTTTCTGTGGAAACTCAAGTGATATCTTCTGTTCCCAAGTCTTTTTCCTTGTATCAATGGAGGTATTTTTGTGATTTTTGGTATGCAGATGACTAAATTCAGTTAAGCTTGGATCTGTATTGATGGAATAGCATTTGTAATATTTTAAATATTCTAAGTGAGGTCTTTATACTTGAAGCAGGCATCAAAAGAAGTTTCAAGTGGGGGAATCAGTTCATTTAGCCTGATACATGCTATATTGTTGGTTAATTTAGAAACTAAGAAAAAAATTAAGGAAAAGTCCCTAGCTAACAAAATGGTTTAAATGCAGTATATATATAATCAAACAAGTTGTAAGGAGCACCTGCAATCTGAAGCATTTCTATTTTTTCAAAATTTGCAAGCATTCTTCTCATCTGTTTACACTCCTGTCTATCTTTTCCACTGCCTTACTTTCATTTTATATCAACATCTGTTCCATCTTTTTGCAAAAAACACATACGGTGATGTAACAATAATGAACAGTTTAGGCTATGTCATATAAGTGGAGGGGAAATATACTGAAGGATCAGGAATAAATATAACAAGTGAGTTGAATGAGGCTCTGGTTGTTGAGGCGTACTGGTGGAACAGACCCCAAGATATTTAGCATCTTTATTAGTTTAATGGTTATTGGCGATATATGGATCTGCAGGAAGAAGAAATTGTGCCTGCAGTGCTGTTTCAAATTGTAATCTTTTACTATATGAAGTTAATAAATAATACTAAGGTAACTAATAGGGAGATTAATCATAGAATCATAGAATCATAGAATCATAGATTAGTTTGGGTTGGAAGGGACCTTTAAAGGCCATCTAGTCCAACCCCCCTTGCAATGAGCAGGGGCATCTTCAACTAGATCAGGTTGCTCAGAGCCCCGTCCAACCTGACCTTGAATGTTTTCAGGGATGGGACATGTACCACCTCTCTGGGCAACCTCTTCCAGTGTTTCACCACCCTCACTGTAAAAAATTTTCTTCCTTATATCTATTATGAATCTACCCTCTTACCCCTTGTCCTATCACAACAGGCCCTACTAAAAAGTCTGTCCCCATCTTTCTTATAAGCCCCCTTTAAGTACTGAAAGGCTGCAATAAGGTCTCC
Organism: Nipponia nippon; assembly: GCF_047370975.1. Taxonomy (NCBI): domain Eukaryota; kingdom Metazoa; phylum Chordata; class Aves; order Pelecaniformes; family Threskiornithidae; genus Nipponia; species Nipponia nippon. Next base: position 37,608,140 of record NW_028262291.1, read on the forward strand.
CCAGAGCTTTCTTTTCTCTAGGCTGAACAACCCCCAGTCTTTCTCTCAGCCTTTCCTCATAGGAGAGGTGTTCCAGCCCTCTGATCATTTTTTGTGGCCTTCCTCTGGACCTGCTGCAACAGGTCCATGTCTTTCTTGTACTGAAAAAAAGGAAGCGCAAAGGCCTATGAAGAAAGAACCTGAAAAAATATTCAGTTCAAACTTGTATCTTATATAATAAATGCATCATGGTGTTATTTTAGTCACGGCCAGAATTTCAGATATCAAGAATCAAACAGATAGTAGACTGAATCATCTATGTACAGACTAAAGATATGAAAGTAGACAAAAGTTTCAGTGAAATTCTGACATAATTCAAGTTAGGTATGACTTTACTCATGAGTTATGGATTGAATTAACAGAAATTATAATAATGATCAGTACTATTAAATGTTATGACCAGTCTACACAAAAATGTAATTCACATCAGCTAATCATGAGAAAAAATGTAATAGAACTTACTCCATTGTACTGCTCATTATTTCTGACTTGTTTCAGGTTAAAAAAAAGATAGAAACAAAAAAAAAAAAGAAAAAATATAGAAACAAAGCTCCAATGGTTTTATTCAAATATAAATTCAGTAAGTTGAACTTTGATTATAAAATATATTGGGATTTAGTTGATTATAAAGACCTGGACAGAGCCGTCTGTGATCTCCTCCCTTGGGTTCTGCAGAATTAGAGTTGGCAAAGCAGCCTGAAGTATACAACAAGGAACAACCCTGCACTGATCTTTGAGCATCATGCTTGTCTGAATGGTTTCTTTTATATTTCTGATTTTTCTATTTTGACTTATATGAAAGATATTTTCTCAATGGTTTGAGAATTATTTTTTTCATGTTAATGTGTATTGGCTTTATTTACAACTGTACAACAGTTTTCAAACTGTTGCTTCAACAGAGGCTCCAATGACAGATTGAAAATTTTGTGTTGCTCCCTTAATCTTGGCTGAAATTGAGTTTCTATCAAGCTCAAGATGCAATTGCTCTTCCCTTACTTTAAGGTCCACTTATAAAATTATAGGTCGCATGTCTTGGTGATGCTCAAGCTTCTCAGGAATTGAGAATATTCAATATCCTCATAGCACCTTTCTGAATAGAAAAAGATTTACAATCCATTACAAAACATACCTGCTGTAAAGTTTTTGAATTTTTAATGGAAAAAGAATATTTAAAAAATTAGTAGTAAAAATATTTTCTATTTATTGGGATTAAAATTTAGATGTATAAATCCTATTTCTGTTTGCTGTTGTTTTTTCTTTAACATAGCCAATCTGCTTTCTTTCCCCCCCGCTCCCCCCCCAAAGGATACATTGTTGTAAATTCAGATGTCACATTTTGGTTCAGACATCTGAGCAGTTTCCATCTTTCCTGTTGGCCTCAGAGTGCAGTTCCCACTTCATACATACAAACACACATATGGTGAAACTCCTATAGTTTCTTTCTTCCTATGTGTTTGTAAGGAAGATTCCAAGTTAACTCAGCAGAACTCTTATTTTTCCCCACCTTCTGAAGGCATAAGTAGTTTCAAGTTTTCTATCCATCCAATCAAAATTTCATCGCTCATATCCAATACAACAGCAATGAAATGACATTTTAAATTCAATTATTGTGTGGGTTGAGTATCAGTATATTCAGTATATTCCTGATTCTGGAGAATCAGTATATTCCTGATTTTGGTACTGTCATTTAAATAGAATGTTAGATGAACGTTGGCAATAGCTATAAGGTGTTATACCATATTACAGGCATCAGACAGTATAGCGTGTGTGTCCACGAATACATGTGCATGGGCATGCCAAGGAAGAAATATTTGTATTACACCTTCTAATCACATCTTTCCCTGCACCTTGTCTCTGAAGTTGTAGGGGGAAGATAATGAATTTTGTAGAAAACTGATATTTTAATACAATTACTAGTGGAGATCTTTTATTTCTCTTCTTTGCTGTTGTCAAGTGTCAGAGGGTTACATCAATTATACTTTCATAAAATAATACTTCTTTTTAGAGCTTCTTTTTATGTAGCTCCCATTACAACTAAATTAAAAATAGTTTGTTAAGTCTCTGAATATTTTTGTCAGTAAAAACAAGTAGAGTTTATTGGGCAGGATGTAAGAAAATAAAGCAGTTTGTTTCTACTGGTTCTAATTTTAATAAAAAAGAACTTTTCAATGTATTAGCACATAACTGTAAATGAGTATGACAGTTTGTTCCCAACTTACCTTTGCCTTGCTAGGAATTAATCTTGTTTTAGAAAGTAGAATTTTAATTTGAGAACAAAAATTATAAGCATTTGAAAGAATTAAAAGTAAAGTCAGATTAAAATCTACGGCTGGTTTCCTGCCTCCCATCTTAGTAGTCACCAGTCCTTTTTCACTGTAGAAATCCAACTGAAGGATCAAGACCTTCCTCTTGTGAGGAAGAATGCCTTGCAACATTTTAAATATAGACCATCTGAATTTGTGTGAAATAAGGTAAATCATGTACATATTTCTAAACAACTCTGAATTGTTAAGTATTCAAAAAAAAAAGTGATTTTGTTTCTTCGTGCTGCTTAATGACTGGGCATTTATTTTACTTTATGCCACTATTAAATGAAATGCTTTTGATTCTGTTCTGTGCACATAATTTAAAGTCCAAAAGCACATTTCAGCACAGTTTCATTTCACTAGCCATTCTGCAGGAAAAAAAAGAAAAATCATCTGAAGAAAGAGAAAAAAAAAAGAGAAAATCCAGAAACAACTCACTTAAGCACTTCTGAGAAAGAAAACCATATGATCCAGTGGTTAGAGACAGATTCAAAGGCAAGAGGATCTTTATTTTGAACTTCTAATCTGGATGATCTGTTTATTATGTGATTTTGGGGGAAGTCCCTCAACCTCTTTTAGCTTCAGTCGACTCTGCTGGCATAATGGGTAAAACAGCAGGACGTCACTACAAACCGTATGTTACCAGATGACTTTCTCTGGGTAAATAAATACCCTGAACACTTTAAAATGTTCATGCTTTCCTTAGAAAAAGGTTAACTCAGTGCAAGAGTGCAGCTTCATCAGATTTAGAAGCACAAATCAAATAGGGTAGAGCTGTTATAGCAAGAGGAAAATGTGAAGAATTAGACACAAACAATAACACTAATCTTGAGAGCCCTTTTAGGGTTGTAGAGGAATGGACAGAAACCAAGATCATGTTAGTCAAACAGTAGATGAATAACCAATTTAATGAGTAAAGAATAAAATGGAAGCCATCCTTCAGAACAAGGAGCCACATCTGCTTTCAGTCATGTCAGTATGAATCCAGAATAATTTCAGTAATTGATTTGAATGAACTAGGTTGACATTGCATTGTTGTATCGGTGTTGTGGGGCAAAGGTTTCTATAATATGGCACTTTCAGATCCAGAGGAAGAAAAATAAGATACACAAATGAGAGTAGTACTTTTCCTGTCTTTAAGTCCTTAAATAATGAGAGCTTTGTTTTGTTTGATACAGAACAAACTAGCATTTTGTGAACAATAGTTTGATTTCTTGTAGTACATTAGGTGCCCTTTTAGGAGGCAATATGTCAGAGAAATTAATAAATAAATTAAAATTCAAGATTAGAAAAGCGCTGTAGTATGGACTCAAATTAGACCCATTGGCAAATTGCTGGGCCTCCAGTTCCCTCTCATAGTTTTCCAGTGTGTCCAGGAGAAAAAACAAAACATGTTCTCACACATTGATTAGAAGTGAATTCGTTCAGCATGTCTCAGCTTACTGTAAAGAGCTCTATAATGTTTTCCTGGAAATCTCAGGGCTATACTCAAGAAAGTAGTACTACCATTCTATTAATGTAATACTTGCTTGTTCTTTCATAGTGTGGTGGAAAGCATGTTAACTTTGTTTTCACCAAGTTTGTAAGTTTCTCTGGTTGTAGACTTTCTTATTTGTGTCTCTGTGTGTGCATTAATTAAAAACATTTTAAAATAATTTTATGGAGTTTATTCAGAGGCTGAATAGATAGATCACCAGTGACATGTACATCAGCAGTGGAGAGCCACTGCACTAGAGCTTTCTGTTTCCTAGGGCAATGGAATTCAGTGTTCCTTAGTCATAACATTTTTCTGCTTTTATCAAATAGCTCTCAAAGCCACTTCTTTCTACTGCTGTTTTGTATGAGAGATGTTGACTTATCATTATCATCCACTACTCTGTTAGCTGACATGTATGGCAATTCTAAAGATTTCAACTATGCTAATGACTCTTAAAAAAAAAAAAAGGCGCGAAATTACATATGAAAGGGTTAAATGACAGAATTAAGAGTGCAATTTAATGAACCCAGAAGTTAAGAAATGACTGATTAGATTGCATAGGTAAGCTTCAATTAAGTCCTGTTACATATCTTTAATTATAGGTTATTCCACCAAATCTTGCCTCTTCAATGCCTACAATGGATCTGTTGTGTGAAAGAAGTAAGGCTGTGTAGTGAGGGATACAATTTTTTGTAGGACCCTTGATTCACCTGTTCATAAGTAGAAAAGCATATAATTAATGAGTCAGGATAGCTCATAAATGAAAAGGTAGTTTCAGTTGTCAAGGCAATTTGATGCTGCTATAGAGATTTAGAGTTTAATCCTGACTTTAATAGATACAAGCAACGGGCTGTTTAACAAATCATTTAAAACAGACCTTTAGCAGTGTTGGTTTGTGGTTTTTTTTTTAACTAATGGTTATGCCCAATTTTTGGATGCTTATTTCGAAACCTTTGAAACTCTCTGTCAAAGATTCAGTACATGAAGGCTGTGCTTTGAACTTATCACATGTTGAATACTTTGAAAAAATCTGGTCCTAGCACTATTGCATATTTTTATGCTGCTCTTTGTGTAGCTCAGTTCTATTTGTAAAATGGGGTTATTACCTCTCCTTCTCTATTGTGAAAAAAAAAATTGGAAATTATTAGAGATTATAGTAATAAGCTAATAGTAAAGCAAGTATTTTTATCTTTAGAGTAGAATTTGAATAGTGTGCTGTAAACAAGGCCTCTGCGACACATGGAATGATAAGAACAGCAGAAAATAAGGACTTTTTTATTATTGAGCAAATGTTATCCATTCTCTGCATTTGGTCTTTAAAAAACATATAAGGAACTATCATAGTGTATATGTATATGGAATTTATGCATACCAAGTCAAAGATGAAATCGGTGCTTGCTTGTATAATTTTACTAGCCTTTTTAAAATTGGTGTTTTCCATATAACCTTAGTTTGGAATAGATCATTATGGCATATGATATTGTCATCTTGTCAATAGCTCGTCAAACTATCCTGTATGGTTTAGGATGAAGCAGCTTGAATGAGTGGATCACAAGGGGCAGTATAAGTATAAGTAGAATCCCAGCTCATAGACAGGAATAGTGGTATTCAAGGGAAGTAACACCAGCAAGACGTACTGAAAGCAGAAGCTAATGCTACTATTTTTCTTTTCTTTTACGGAAAAAAGGACCCTGTTGGTTTGTCCCAGTTTCACAGTTTTGTGGCTTGAACCACTTCTGTTTATGAAAAAGAGTAGATATGCCTTTGGATCAAGTTCAAACAAGGCAGCTGACTAACAACCCCTTCTGTTAGTTGACATGGGTTGTCTATGAAATACTGTTTTTTTGTAAGATTGCATTTTTGTTAATTTCACATTTTATGAGGAACATTCACTAGGGAAAGACAGAGGAAAAGGCTGCTCCTGGGTAAAATAAAGGTTGTGGAAAAAATAAATCACCTGGATCTTCTACATGGTTATCTAGAGACTACAATTTTGACCCATATATATGTTACTATTTTTAAGGCTCCAAAGAGCAGATGGTATTGGTTGACAGTCAGCAAAGACAAGTAAATGTGTTTATAATGTTGCAAGGTTATGGAGGTGAATTCAAAACCAAAGGATTTAGAAGTGATAAAAAGTACAGAAAATAGTTGGGTGGTAATAAAGCTGCTTCCTTCCAGGGGCAATACCTTTTTTTTATTGCGTCTGATTGCAAATTAAGGTGAAAAAAATTAACCCCAGGCATAAAAGAATATTCAGTCCCTACCTCCCTGGTTTCCAGAACAAAAAACCTTAGTCTTTGATTTTAGATTTGATTTTTTTCCCTGCTGGTTGCCATACAAAGAGATATAGCTCAATAAAATGAAAGATCCAGTGCACTGCAGTTCATATTATTGGCCTGAAGGAATTCTTAGTCAGGTTAATGGATCTGATGGTTTTCCCTTCATTGATTTTTAAGATGATTATATTTTATTTATAGGTGAGAAAATAATAGTTAATCTTAAATTTATTGAAAAGTTATTGTGAGACTGCAAGAATTGATAATGATAACAATACATTCAGGGAAGCCAAACTATTCCTGTCTTTAATCCAGTAAGTGCTGATGTGAGGCAAACCTATTGACTTGAAATTAAATGTGCTTTTATGTACACCTATGTTCAGAATAAAAGAGCTATATTTTTCTTGCTCTTATGAAAGATTTCATTACATGAAGCATTGATACACCTCAGGTGTTTCTTTTGTGAAAACTGTATGTGAAATACCCAAGAGCTGAAAGCTCATGCATAAGAGCATGTTGTCGTATAAGCTATAAGATCTGATTTCTAAGTCAGCCAAGTCATTTGTCAGATAAAAAGCCTACTGGTCAACCATAATTGTGTCCACAGGTTTGAATCTTAAACCATAACATGTGGGTTGCAAATTTACAGTGGAATTTGGAGAACAGCATGAACAACAGCTCATTTCACTCAGCACTCTGTGCCTTAGCGCTGTTATAATTTGGTTTTGTGTTCTAAATGGGCTCAGAGACCTTTTTAATTTTTTTTGCAAGCCAATAGATGATAACAAAAGACATAACAATTTTACAACATAAAGCTATAAAATGGCATTCATCTCTCAGTAGCACTGAATTTCAGTATTCAGCTCATCTTACAATAGTGCATTGAACTGGGTGGCTAAAGATGGAGAGATGCTGAATCAAAGTTATGCCTCAGGCAACCATAAGCCCTTGTTACACAATCCTAATGTGTGGTGAAAGTTCTAGAGTGGCATTATATTTTGACAAAAAAAATTGCTTCTCAGCAATTTCATTAGTCATAATGATCCAGATCCAGTGCATTTCTGTGGGGTAAACTAGCAGAAAGACCAGTTTGGGAATGTGCAGCAGATTCTGTGGAAAACAAAGTAAGAAAAAGGGAGAGAGATCAGAACACAGCAATTACTGTTGAATTTTTCATGCTTATAATGCATTATCTCAAGCTGGCACTGCCGTTAATGGCTGTATAAGGCCTCTGACTGGACACCTACATTAATTTTAGAGCTCCTCTATTGTTTTGCTTGAAGCAAAATTTGACATCAACACGATGTTTCACCTTAGATTGAACTTAGTGGGGAAACAACATGAAAGTAAATTAAAATCCCTGCTCACTTCCCACCACTTTTGCAATAACATCTTTTTATTTTACACCAAAAGCTGTCTAAAACCTTTGGAACAGATTTCCAAAAGGAAAAGCCTATTTTTTTTAACTTCCTTTCCCTGACTCCAAGATGCAGGCAAGGCAATACATTAAAAGTTTAAGCAACATACAAAAATAATTAGATACACTGTTTGTCTTCAGTTTGTTTCTACACTGATGAGTGTATGTGCTGTATATAATTAAAAGAGGAATAAAATGAAGAGTTGAGGGGTCAGAGCCTTTCCTAGGTTTAGCCTGTACAAGCATAACTATGTAGAAGGGAAGGCACACAGGGGTAAGAGAAGGAGCTGCATGTACTGACTCTGAAATTACCACATATGTGTAAAGTATTTTCCTGTTAGGAAAATACAGCTGTCAAAATAGATTCACAGGTAGTGTGTGAGTTGGGGACTCTGGGACAGGAAGAAAGGGCAGACATTGAACAAAACCAGCAGAGGTTTGGCCTCTAGATTTGGCTAAAATAAGAGGTGATCTGAACCAGTGCCCAGAATTCAAACCAAAAGAGAAGTGAACTTGTCAAAAGCTTCAAAAATATTTCCTATTTTCTTGTTCCTCTGCACTTCCTTGTTCTACTTCGTTCTCTGAGTCCAGGGCTGAGGTAAAATTAAAAGGGCTGATCTTGCACTCTTGTACATACACTGGCTCAAGGACCACAAGAAATCTCACATGAAGTCTGTTCTCATAAAGTTGCTAGGTAAATACTGCAGTAAATTAAATTAGTTCAAATAAGACCTGGAAAATTCATCAAAATCAAGTCTGTTTGATCTTTTCTATAATTAGACATAAAGCAGTTCCTCTCGTTTTCTTCAAACAACCAAAGAATTTATAATAACTTGAGTAACTATGAGTGTCAGAGGTTTCAAACTAGTATGGACTCTATAGACCAAGATTAAGTGAGCCTCTTTCCTTCCTTCTCTTTTTTCTTAAAGGTATTACATGAAAGAGAACAATCATGTGGCATTTGTACAAACAGTACAAACAAAAGCCTTGGGCCTACTCGGAATGCACAAACTTGAGCATACGTGCAAATCTTTGCTGGATTGCGCCCAAAGGGCGCATCTATAAAGAGCTACAAGTATAAAATACTGAAATTACTTGCACATGTGCTATTTAGGTTATTATCTATAGCAATTCATCGTAAAAGAAGGAATTATTTGTGTTGTTTGTATCTATTTATAGATTTTGTCCAAGATTTAAAGAGCTCCCTGTGAACTATTCTATTCTATTCTATTCTATTCTATTCTATTCTATTCTATTCTATTCTATGATTCTATGATATCGTTAATTGACTACTGCTTATCTGTTATTTCAGGAGCAGAATGACAAAAAAAGTAAGGAGGGAAATACTAAGTAATGAAATATCTTTTTCTGTAATATGAAACAGTCATCTAACTTTAAGGACTAGAGGAAAAGATGATCTATAGTGATAGTGTTAAGAACATTCTTTCATAATTCCAAGTTCTTGGAGTTACATACATGCATCTTAAAACTTTTCTAATAAACACTATTTACCATCCGCTTTATGACTGTGAGGCATTTGTGTTTGCTTTCCTACCAAGAACAGAGAAATATTTTCATTTGACACATCTTCATTTTTAACCCCTATAATGTCTTATTAATTTAGAAACATTTCCACTTCTGTACACTTTACTTCTGGATAAAATAATGAGGTAGATCTCAATCTATGTCCACATTGTTGGACGGTCCAGAATTAATGCAGGTGACTGATGGGGAACTTGAAGCAAAACCAGACAATTTCTAGGAAATTGCTTGTATTTTATAAATTAGAATAATATTAATAAAATTGAAAGTAATAATCAATTAGAAAATTAGAATATATTTTAGAAAAATAATTTAGAAAATAACTTTTGGGGAGTGCAATGTAAGATTCCTTGTGTAGGTTTCCTGTACTGCTTACCCTCCCAAAATAAAATAAGTATTGGAGAGAACTTAGTAAATTTGTACAGAGGAATTTCATAAGAAGAGTTTTCATTTCCAAGTTCAAGTCAAGCGTAATTTTCCCAGTTTATAAAACTCAATAAAAATTCAGTACTATAAAATGCATCATAGCTATCTGCAGTCTGCTCAAGATAGGAATACATCTGTGATGAAGCAAATAGGAAATACAAAGAAAATTATTTTATGATAACTCACATATAGGCAAAATTAAAGATGTAACAAATATAGTAAACTTCCATAGGCAAAAAAGACAACAAACTTCCTATTTTACTCCACATGCATTTGTGCAATTAAAAATAGTAGGTCTTCACTTGAGAAGATACTATGGACTATGGATTGTTTTATTTCTTAAAGGACAGAAATGGAAGACAAGCTGATCTGGAGGATTAGTATTATGCATGAAAAAGATAATCTACCGTGAAAAGAATGAATGTCACAACATAGTTTTGTATATAGAGATTTAAAAAATTACACAGTAGCAAGAGATTGGATTATAGGCAAGCAGATTTATAAATCTACGTAGATTTTTGAAGAAAGTGAATAATTTTATACTGAGCTCTGGAAAAGTGATCCTTTCTAAGGTATGAGAGGTTGTCCTTAGTTAAATATGTGGAAAGGCATTTATCACCCATAAAGAAAACACTAAGCCTCAACAGTTGTGGTTGCTCAAGTAACTAAGCTAAGAATTTAATAAGAGAGTAGGCAAATAAAATAATGTATCACATTGCAAATACCTGATTACATACTTGTGATCTTACACAAACTGAACAAAAATGTCCAAGAAGAATTTTATTTCTCCTGTGTAAACAGGCAGCTAGGTTTATAGTAGTTTCACAGGTTTAGAATATATGATTTGTTTCTTTCATTTATATTCTTCAATTGAACAATTATTATAATAATAATAAGAAGAAGAATACTTATAATAAACCCTAAAACTCTACTCCTGCCTCTGCTACAACTTATTTAAGCAGTTGCTGATAAAGGTGTTTACTGCATCTTCTATCACTGTGACTCCCTCACTTGTGTCCATTCGCTTTCAGTGTTTTCCTCTCCTCAGCAAGTATGCAATCATTTATCAAAGAAGCCAATTTTTGCTAACACTAGCTTCTTTTTTTACAAACTCTTTTCTTTATCAGTATGACTATAGTATTTTTCTAAATTCGCTGTTAAATATGAAACATACACCCATTAAAATAAACATAAAGTGTCGATGCTGCATAATATTCCTGAATCTTCTATGATAATTGATGTGCATAGTTTTCTTCTCAGTATTTTGTATTTTATTCTACAATAGGAAAGTCATACAGAGATGTTGTTTGCCTTTCATTTGCCCTTATTTTGGAAACCAGGGCTACAGTTTTTATGCTATATAGGCAATCCAATTGCACCAGCTTGTCAGTTTTGTTCTATGTGTAAAGGGCACATCCAGATAAATGAATGGAAATGCAGAGGCAGAAACAAGTGTTCTTTACACAGAATATGGCTTACTGAGTGGAGCAGTGTAGATAAAGAAGAGAAGCACACTTAATGCCAAATTGGACTTCTCAGATAGTTTAAAATAAATTTTGTGATTGCTACACATCATTTCAAAGTAATTGAGCAAACAGTATCATGAAGAAATACTATGTAGTAGTAACTTTTTTGTGCAGTATCTTCTACAGAGAGAATTGTGTAAGCATTTGGGTTTGATCTGAATGTCGAGACCGGCTCTTGATAAACTGACCGTTTATGTCATCTTATAATTCCTGTTAAAAAATAGTCTAAATGCTATGTGTGTATCTCTGTTCCAGGACAGATGCTTATGTGTAAACAAAGCAAATTGCACTTAGCATATAGGCATACTCACTTTACTGTCTTTTTTTTCTTTAGAGAACTGATCCAAATAGTGATACTTCGCAGGATAAGAGCAAAAATAGTTACTGCCTGCAAGTGCGGAGATATGTATCCCCATTCACTAACTAAACTCATGAGTACTCATCCATTCAGAGAACTATTTAGACAGGTTCTCTTCATGCTTAATAACCCCTTTTTGGGGGTACATTGCATAATTTAATGTACAAGTAATTTTTTTAAAGTGTGATCCTCAGTGCTGAGGATCAATTACATTGTTATAACAATCATTTTGTTATAAAATTTGATGTTTTACATGGTTATTTCTAAAATATGGTTTACATCATGCTTTTTCTTTTTCTGTTTTTTTTTGTTGTTTTTTTTTTTTTTGATTGGAAGGATTTTCTATTTTACGCATATATAATGTCTACATTTCATTCTCTGTTTTTGACAGCATTGTAGCCTAAGGAACATTTAGAATTTTCTTTTATTCATAAATTCCACTTTTTAAAAAAATTCTTGCAACAGATATTTTTACAAGAGAAAGAGATTAATTAAATGATACCAATAGTAAAGGCTTTGTTGCCTCTGGTTTGTCACATTAATAGTGACAAATAATAACGTTGATGGATAGAGATTGGGGTTGTATTAAATCACAGCCTGCTCTTAATCCTTTCCTCTTTCTTTGACATACAATATAAACAGAGCATTCCAAACCACTCTTCAATCAGACAGGTGTTCATAATCTTCTCTTATAATGCAAGGGTTAGGGAGTATGGTGTTACAGAAGAATGCTGCATCATCAACAAACCACAAAAAAAAAAAATCCCAACCCAACAACTAAATCCTTAATGCTCGGTTAATATTTAGATTCTTACAAGAAAATATTTGAGGTTTACCTTATCTTTGTTCATCTTATTCAGCAGGAACTTATTCCTGTATTTCTCCTAGTAAGATAATGAATCGAACATTTTCTTTATGTGTAATTGTCTGTAATACAAATGCTGTTTAGTCTTTTCTCACAAGCTGTTCGCAAAGTCAAAACCCACATGAAAAACCGTCCAGTTGAAGGTGGAGATTACAACTCTCATTGATTTAAGAAAAAGAAAGGAGGAGGAGACAAGGTACACAACTGTCCTTTAGTTTTAATGTAGCTTGATTTTTTTTCAGTGTAGTTGCTGTGTAGATTAGTGGGAGAGTGGAGAATGGTTAGCATAGAATGGATGGCTGTACATAAAGTTATCTATCTATCTCCTGCGATTTGCATTAAATTCCCCTAAAACTGAGAAAGCCAAGAACTTTTAAAACCTTTCCCATTTGGGAGGCAGCTTGTATTTGGCTCAGTATAGCAGTAATGTAAAATTATCTTCTGGGTATTTGATGACTTCTAAGTTGGTTTTCTCCTTATATGGGGATAAGTTACATTGTAGATAAAGTAGCAGAAGAACAACTATTCTTCCCTATAACAGTGTTTGTTTAAAATAATTAAGAATTGGTAGAGCTGTAGAAAAGCTGGAACGTCCATTTTCCATGCAAAAGTGGTGACCTATAGTTGGGGGAATCCCATACACAAGAAAAATAGACATTAGCTATGTCTTTCAGGTTTTAGAGATCACTGAAAGTTCTAATTCCTCATTCTTGCTAAATAAATCTTTTCTTAATAATCACCTCAATGTAGTTTTCATGATGATTTTGAAGAATGCCATGTGTATTTTCAATTGTTCAGTGAAGCTAAGAATGGAGTTTTTATGCTTGCTTGGAAAAACATTTTGGACCAAGGAGTTGCAGTAGAGGAATATGATATTTTTAACATAATGTAAGGGCATAGCAGTATCACCTTGAACAGAACTCAGTTCTTCAGTGGCAGCAGAATGGCATTTTTGAATGGCAGCTTGAACTAAATAGTATCTTTGAATTAGAGAGGATATCTTTCTTCTATCTGCTTTCTCATAAGATTTGTAGCAGTTCAAACATTTGTGACAGACTTATTAATAGGCTATCTTGATGAGATATAATTAAAAAAAATAATTAAAAAAAAATGTTGACCTTCCTACTCTAAAATCTTACTCTAAATTATTTAGAATATACACGAGTTGCAGTGAAAGTATTTCAAAGTTAGACTGAAACTAGTTTCAAGTCCTCTTAAATTCAAGAAATGTAGACAAACAGGCAAATCTTTATTTCGTGATTCATTGCTTAACTCAAACTTAGGCACTGCCTTTAGCGTTCATAAGTACACCAGAATGTAGCTCAAAATATTGGGTTTGTAATACCTGATACTCTTTTTTATTCTGCGCTAATTGTGACTTCTTATAACTGTTTTTGACTTTCTGGGTGCTCGATTTGTGGGGAAAAGGACTGGTAGTGCCTAACATGGAATAAATACTACAGGAGTTCTACAGGAGTGTAAAAAAATCAATATATTTAATTTAAAGCAGAGAGGTAACGCATACAGACCCAACAGATTTTCATCAAAAATCAAATAGGTTTTTAACATCAGCATGTTCTCAAAGATCTGAGCATTTGGGAACTCTCTACAACCTTAAAATGACGAATGGTTACGTATTCCTGTTGGATCGTTTCTAAATAAGTAAGATCCCATAACCCTTTTATTAAATGTGTAAGCTTCACAGATGGTCTCTTCTAATCAACTGATTATCGATCTGTACATGAAATCACTCTAACAGATGATCTGTCTTGCAACATTCATACATAAATAAATAAATACGAGGAAAGACTTGGGGTCCACCAGTTTCATCAGTAATCTTCAGAACTCCTCTAATATTTTTTTAGTACAATTTTGTTGGTAATTTCCAAAATTTACATAATTTCATCCCTGTTTTAGCTTACATCTTCCTACTCTCTTGTTACGGTTACTCACCTAAAAAAGCAAGGTCTTATTCAATGTTACCATTATAATTGAGTAAACAAGTATATTTCAGTAGCCAAGCTTGAAACTCAAAGCCATACCTCTTGATTACTAATATATCACCATTTTGCTATTTTATCTTTTATAAGTCATTAGTGATGGAGATTCAAAATATTGGTTATATAGCTTCACTTGTATTATTGCGTTGCTCCTTGGGACACTTATGCAAAACAGATTCTTCTCAGCAGTAATATATTCTTTTTCTTTTTCATCTTCTTGACTCACCTTACCTTCACTAACAGAGGTAGATTTTACTCCTATCTTTCTAATGAAAGGATGAAATATAGGACTGAACCAAAACTTTACATCTATAAATACCCAAATCTAAGCAATGTTTGAAGCCCAGAAGGTAACAGAATGATCAAAAGGGAAATTTATCAAATATATTCAATACACATTTTAATAGAAACCTTATCTTCTTTAAGAAATTGTTTATCAAATCATGAAGATTAAACAGATTTGTTTATACACTGCATGTTGCAATGGATCTTTTTCCTTGTCACCATTGATGTTTTGACACTTGTTGAGTAAACTGGTATTAATATAACATTAGGAAAAATTCCCCTCCTGAGAGGAAATCTAGCTAAACAAAGTGATATTTAATGTTTTCTATTATATTTATTTAACTAAAATGGCTGATTAGATGTTAAACAGAACAGAGGTTAATGATCTTTGTTATTGGTATTATAAAAATTAAGAAAAAATAAAATAGGGTTAATGATGTATCCCATTATTGTTATTATGGGGATTAAATGCATGCTGTTGTCCGCTGCACTGAAAAAATGGGCCCCAAGCTGTGAGTAATTAGCAAAATTATATTATTGTCCAACCTTATGCTGTAATTAATTACTTCTCATCACTGTATTTTTCGGTGTGGGTTCTACGTGTTTTAGATAGGTCTCCAGCTTTGTATGTGAAAATGGAGGAAATTGATTTAGTCCAACCTGCATATGAAAGCTGTTATTTATTGCATAAATGCAAAATGAAATAGGAGAGTGGATAGGATAAATGGTGACTAGGTTGAGGATAATCTGAATTTGTTCCTCACACCTAAAGAATGTCCTTGTCTTTTCATTTTCCCTTTTGTTTTGAATATTTATATTACAGCAAAATGTCCACTGGGAATAAAAAAAGATATCAACTGGTGAGATAAAACTATCTATTTATTATTGGTTGTTTTTGTTATGATTGTGTGTGTCAACCCAGAACAAGACCTTATTGTGCTAGGCTCTTTACAAACAGAGAATACCAGATGGTCCCAGCTCTAGAGAGCTTATAATCTGAATCAACAGGGTGAATGATGAGGCATAACATAAAACAGTAGTGTGAACAATGTGATGGCAGCAAATGTTACATTAGTTCCATAATTTCTTGCTGAAAGCAAGGAGGGAGGGTTTAGTATGTTTACTGGTGGATTAGGTCTAATACAGCAGTGGTGACGTTGTTGACACCTTGCAGTGCTGTGAATACTTTTGATGATGACACTGGGAAGCAGCCTCATGGCTGCACGCTTCCTTCCTTCCCCTCCAAACTGCCCCTGCATCTCTGTCCAGAGGACTAGAAAGATGCAGAAATGAAGAAAAGGGTAACTGATACGGGTGTCAAGAAAGGCTGAGATGAAACTACTGTAGGGGAAGGACAAGTTTGGACCAAACAACTAACCATATTTTTAGCCAAAGAAAATTATCTGCTTTGACTACTTCTGCGTTCTTCTGCTAGACCTTGTTGCTGCATGCTTCTGTAGTTTTACATTAATAATCAATGGTCAGAGGATGAAGAAGCCATGTAAAAACCCCTACTGTGGGCAGAGTTTCCTCTATGGGTGGTGCTCCAGTTCTCATGATATGAAGAAGGAAAGGCCCTTCTATTCCCTTCAGGTGCAGTTCCAGCTTTGTCTTTTGATATACTGTCATCTATAGCTGGAGTCCATATGAAGCCTCATTTAACCTGTGGAATAATCTCAAAATTGTTTGACTCCTCCAGACTTAAGGAGTTCAAGGCAGGTCTTCATGCTTCAGGTGTCATCTCCATTTTTTCTGTCCTGAATGTTTTTATAGGACGGAAACCTGGTTGTAATTCAGTCAGTTCTTTTATTTAACTAGTGTTGCTTCTTTATGTTAATCATAAATACACTAACAATGCTTTTTTAACAAACAAGGAATATAGAGATGCTACAGTTGCTTGCTTAGCAAGAGTAGGTACAAGGCCAAAACAGTACATCACACATGTGTTTCTGAATGCTCATCAAAAGTCCAGAAACAACAAAACCTTACAGAGTTGTTAGGGATGTACATGAGAATATAAAGACAGTAGTGAAGATATAGGTCTAAAAAAATCTAGATATAGTTTACAGAGAATCAAATAATTTCTGGTTTTCTACAATTTCAACTGGGGGAGGAGATAATTGTTTCATTTTCTGAAGATGATTCATGTTTCATCTTCTTTGTGAATTAGACAAATTTTATCTTTAGTTGGTAAATTCCACCAGTTCTGCCATAAAGGGTAAGAACAGACTGGAATATAGGCACACAGGTGTTTTGTGCAGCTTTCCTTGATGGGTGAGCAAGCCAAGAGATGACTGAATTATAAGAACAAAAAATGCCAAGTGTTTGTGAACAATTCTGCTGAGAGCTCTGCACCAGCTTTAAGGGTCACATTTGCTGAGTGGGAATCAACAGGAGCAGGACTGACCTTTCACATATAACAAAGGCAATGAAAAAAGACCAAGAAAATAGAAGAAAAACAAGAGTTTTCTACAGTTCCATGGCTGTATATTGTAAGGGACCATCTGTTATCAGCTGAATGTTCACAAGTCCATTGGGCCTGATGGGATTTATCCCAGAGTACTGAAGGAGATAGCGGATGTTATGGCAGAACCCCTCTCAATCATCTGCCACAGGTCTTGGGAGTCTGGGAAGGTCCCTGCTGACTGGAAGCTAACCAATGTTATTCCAATTTACAAAAAGGGTGTGAGGGAAGACCCGGGGAACTATGGACCTGTTAGTCTAACCTCAGTTCCTGGAAGAATTATGGAGAAGATTATACCGGGTAGTATTGAAAGGCATTTAAAGAATAATGCAATCATCAGGCACAGTCAACATGGGTTCACAAAGGGAAAGTCCTGTTTAACTAATTCAATATCTTTCTACGAGAAGGTCACCCACCTAGTGGATGATGGGAAGGTGGTGGATGTAGTTTTTCTGGATTTTAGTAAGGTTTTTGATAGTGTCCTTCACAGCATCCTTCTGGACAAGTTGGCCAACTGTGGGATGAATGGGTTCACCGTGTGCTGGATGAAGAACTGGCTGAACGGCAGGGGTCAAAGAGTTATAGTGAACAGGGCTACATCTGGCTGGTGACCGGGCACCAGGGATGTTCCTCAGGGTTCAATTCTAGGGCCAGTTCTGTTCAGGATTATTTATCAATGATCTGGATGCAGGAGTTGAATGCACCATTTATTAGCAAGTTTGCTGATGATACAAACTGGGAAGTGCTGTTGACTTTCTTGATGGTCAAGATGCCTCGCGGAGGGATCTAGATAGATTGGAGCATTGGACAATGATTAATGGGATGAAATTTAAGAAGTTGAACTGCCAGATTCTGCACCTAGGACGAAGTAATGCCAGGCACAAGTACAAATCAGGAGAGGAGTGGCTGGAGATCAGCCCTGCAGAAAAGGATCTGCGGGTGCTGGTCGACAGCAGGCTCAATATGAGTCAGCAGTGTGCCGTGGCAGCCAAGAGGGCAAATCGCATCCTGGGGTGCATCAAACGCAGTATAACCAGCTGGTCAAAAGAGGTGATTATTCCGCTGTATTCAGCATTGGTGCGGCCTTACCTTAAATACCATGTGCAGTTCTGGGCCCTGCAATTTAAGAAGGATGTGAAGGTACTTGAATGCATCCAGAGGAGGGTAACAAAGCTGGTGAAAGGTCTGGAAGGCACATCCTGTGAGGAGTGGCTAAGGACTTTGGACTTGTCTGGTTTGGAGAAAAGGAGGCTGAGGGACGACCTCATTGCTCCCTACAGCTTCCTGAGGAGGGGAAGTGGAGAGGGACTTGCTGATCTCTTCTCCCTGGTACCCAGTGACAGGATGCGTGGGAATGGTTCAAAGCTGTGCCACGGGAGGTTTAGACTGGACATTAGGAAGCATTTCTTTATTGAGAAGGTGGTCAAACACTGGAACAGGCTTCCTAGAGAGGTGATTGATGCCCCAAGCCTGTCAGTGTTCAGGAGGCATTTGGACAATGCCCTTAACAACATACTTTAACTTTTGGTCAGCCCTGAATTGGTCAGGCAGTCAGACTAGGTGATTGTTGTAGGTCCCTTCCAACTGAAATATTCTATTCTATTCTATTCTATTCTATTCTATTCTATTCTATTCTATTCTATTCTATTCTATTCTATTCTATTCTATTCTATTCTATTCTATTCTATTCTATATTCCCTTCTATTCTTACCAACAGCACTTTCATTCAGTGAAGCCTAAGAAAAAATAAGAGCCTACAAAACATACAGTCCTGCTTCTCCCTACTGCCAGTGGGAGCAAAGAAGTATATGAGCATTCAATTTGAATTGTATTTGCTCAATTGAAAGAGATAACTCTAAATAATAAAATAGGTAATGAGATAAGGACCTAAGTCAAAAGACATTCTTTCAAAGCAACCTTGACTAGTTCTCACAGCTTTATATTTTACGTATTGTAAAGTTACGTCCAAGTTTTAAAGGAATGGTAAGAATTGCTCCCACGTATTTTTAACAATTTACCTTAATATTGAGAAAAGATTGTGTAATTGCGTGGAGCTTAGCATTTGTTTTCAAAAGATTAATTTTTTTAAGTTTTGGACTCTTGTATTTTGTTTTAACAAATTAAATTTGTATTAACAACTTTTTTTTATTTAACTGTCAGTTACCTTTCTGGCATAACAAATTAAAAAAACACTTAAAATAATTTGCATATATTTCACGTCTGTTAAAATCAAGCTTTATATATACACATTATGTAAGTATGTTGAGGAACGTTCACTGGAGGCATTTTGAGGTAAAGATATTCTCAGAAAGAAAGACAAAATATAAAAAATAGAGGATGTCTGCTTTTGATTTCTTTACAATTTTTTTTTTAAGTAACTTCCTTTATTTCACAAAGCTTGTGCTGTCCAGCCTTCTGCCATTTTTATGTTTCTCAAGAACCATTTCTAACTTAAAACTGAAATCTGAAGTGATTCTGATGTGTTTCTCACAAAAGAATTCAACCTGTAGGGACCATATCTGGAAAAAATAATTTTAAAAAAGAACGTAGCTTCCCACAACGTTCTGTAAGTTGTAGAGATAAGTGTGTTGATAATTTCCCTCCTACTTGCAACCTCTGTCATGGGATTGAGGAATTAAGAGTCTGAACAGAATCAAATACTTCTAGCATGTTTTCACCTCTAATACTTGTATAATAGCAGGAATGCAAACTGAAAAGAGGAAATTATGGGAAAAAATAATAGTAAATAGGCACTGGAGAAGAGGAGAGGTGCTAAGAAACTGGTAGGAATAAAAAAGAAGAAAAATAATTTGAAGTAGGAAATGTGAACTAGGGTGAGGCTGGTGATTGGTAGGAAGTAGGTAACCATTGAAAAGTTCCCTGAAAATGTATTATCACTATAATACATTTTAATGAATGAATAATTTTTAAAGCATATATATTACATACTGCAGGTTCTTTCTTCCACTGAGTATACACACACATGTAAGCATAATTCTCTATTTCAAAAAGCCGCATTTTTGCTGAGTCCCTCATTTGGGATTGCTGCCAGGCAGGTTAAATTCTAGTTCTACCTAATCTCTGCTGTAATGGATACATGGAGGCTATTCAGGAAATGCTGCTATGTTATCCTCTGGGTTGCATACGGATTTCTATCTCATCTTGTCTTTCATCATGTATTTATACTAAGACCATCTTTTATAATTTGTCAGCCCAGGGAACCCTGACCATTGGGACGTCTATACCACATTACAGTACAAAGAAACAGCAAGGAAACCTAGTATGACTGAAACTATGGATACATCTGCAATATGAGCAAGCAGAACTGATGTACATCTTATGACTGTTAGCTATGCCTTTAACTATGAAATCATCTGCTTGCAAAATGTCCTATTTTGTTTTGTTTTCTAGCGTAAGGTAATGGCACGCCAAATACCAACTAAGATAGCAAGGAGCAGACTGAGCTATTCCTATTTCCTTTGCACTGTACTTGCCTCTCTGAACAGTCTGGAAACAGTAATGGGACTTCTCAAAAACAAAGATGTCCTGAATATAAATAAAGACAGCACTGACTATTTCTGATTAACTGTTTTGATGTCAAGCCAAATGCTCAACCTGTGTTGTTTGATAATACTATTCACTCTTTTTGAACTGTGTAAGACAGTTTTCTAACCAAATATTTGCATTTCTTTGATTAATGGATGCTTGCACAAAACATATTTTGTCAACTGTCTTCCTCTGTTGGATACCATCTATTTCAGTCTGTTTTTTCCAAAGTAATCCATTAATTATTTCGTTAGTTACAATGTTCATTGTGCAGCTAAAGCCTCCCTCACCTGTTTAAAACTATAGGGGGGTATAATGTCCTAGGGAGTAGGTTAGCAAAAGAAGAGTGGCAGTAATAAATTAATCCTAACACACATTGTATCACTGGAAAGGAGCCACTCCAGATTTTCTGCTCTCAGTTAAATTTAGTGTGCAAAACATCCTTCTCATGTGAGTTTGGTCAAGCATCTCTTGGTGTTCTATGACGCAATCAGAATTTTTAACTTCAGTTTTAGGCTTTGTGTTAAAGACACAGATGTAGTTTGAATAAGATTTAAAAAATTATTTGTAAGGTGTCAGATCTTGACTTGCCTTGAATAAGCTTGTTTTCCAGAAGGGAGTGTTTAGTACCTTCAAATAGTCAGAGTATTTTACCCATTTGTGCTGATACTACTGAAAGGCAACAAATTTATCTCTGTAAAAGAGTCTGTGTACCCACACTGGTAGTCTTTCATTTGAAAATCTTGACAAAAGTGAGTTCACAATTCTTATGGGCCTTAATGGTGGCTCTGAATGAACCGATCCAACCATTTACAATAAAAAATGCATCCTTTGGTGAAACAGTTATTTTACCTGTACAGCAAGTCTTTAACTGTTCTTTTTGCCCCAAATGAAGCCATTGTTTTCAATGTTGGTGTGTGCTGTATGAGAAAAACAGATAAAAGCAGAGGAAATTCTGGAATGGACAGAAAAAGCATCTATCTAGCCAGGTCTAAGGTACAGGACTTAAAACTTCTGCAGTATTCTCATCATGTAACTCATCATTTTAAGCTTACCTTCTCACTGTCATGGTGGTAAGTTACTCAGTGCTTCCATGCATCTATTTCTGTATAGTCTGCTTTGCTTAAGCAGATGTGAGATATGCCTGCTTCTTACTTCATCTGCATATTATCTGTAGCAACAGGCTCCTCAGTTCAATGAGGCATTTTGACATGATGAGAGCACAAGTTATGACAATAAGAAAATGTCCTATTTTTTTATTTGCATTTGTATTTGTTACAGAATATCTTTGGAAAAGTGCATGCTTCATGCTTCAATTTATAAAATCATCACCTTTTTTTTATATTTCAACCTCAGTGAAGGCATTGTCTTGGGTAAGGATGGTCTTAATCATTTTTTAGGTGTTTTTTTTATTCAGAAGCCGTAATGTTTTGCACCTGAAAACATGCAGAGTTATGCAAATATGTGCTTTATAGACATTTTTAGAAGAACTTGGCAGTTACAATGTCAGCTGAGTTATTTCTTCCATAAACAGACTGTTAGGATATTCTGTATGAAGGAACAAAACTGGAGAGAACATTTTATGAGTGAAGGAAGAGCAGTAACTCAGGCTATCAAAGAGAAAATATTATATAATCATTATTTATATGGTGTTTTATTTCCTTCCCTATAGTCAGTCTTTTTGTAATTGTTTGTTTTCCCGATAATTCTTCGATTTTTCCTTTGTAATTCATAAAGTCCACCTTTTGTCATTAGAATAATATTATTGGCACAATAGGTTATTAGTCAAGTAATTGAAAGAAATCTGAAATAATATGTGATAAAAACCAATTCATGATACTTTCTCATTTTATTTTGTCCAATATACTCAAGGTGACTATGCATGAAATGTAATTTGGCCAACAGTTGTTCCATTGCATGTGCAACGTGAATGGAATACAGAGCTATATCATTGGTACAGGAAATCATAAGATTGCATTAACAAGTGGGAGTGTTTCTCCCCATGGATGTAACAAATGATAAGCTTAGAAGAAGTTAGTAATATGTGAGCAGAATCAAGCATCCTTATGTTGAACAGTACATTTTAGATAGGCAGTGAATCCATATTTCTGAATCAGCCATGGTATGCTAGCATGTCGGCCTATTGAGTGAAGACTCAAAATGTCCAACAATAAGCAGCTCCCCTTGCAAAACGTAAAGGGGTTAGGGATTAAACCTTTCAAGTCAGAGATTTATTCTTCTATATGCGTAAAAGCCATAGCTCATAGGCTATTCCTTTTGTTTTCTAGTCTTCCATTATCAGCAATGATCTTAACATCTTTAACCTTTCATATTACAGGTTCACCATGAAATGTCAGATAACTTGTTTCATAGGCTAATTTTTCTTTTTCGTTTTTACACTTCTGTCAACATCCATGACATTATAGCTCTTTAACTTCTTCAGTGAAATATGGTGTCAGAAGGAAACATTTTCTACTCCAGAATTATGTATTCTAGAGCCATATTCACTACAGTGAACTTCACAGGTCATCTAGCAATGCATTTTCTGTAAAGAGTTTGGATTATAATCTATTGTTTTTGCAGGGAATGAGCTAGTAATTGGAATAATATCACTTCAGTTATGAGCATTCTTCTAAATCAAACAACTTTCTTTGATTTTAAGGAACTGTTATAACTGTATTTTCTAAAAATTAAACACATTAAGTCCTTTTCTGCCCTTCAGATTTGTTGTCCTATAGATAGTATAATGCACAGGCATATGAAAAAAACGGGGGAAGAAGTAAAAAAATCTGTTCCCTTTGGCAACAGAGAAAATAGGAAGCAGTGAAGGCAAGCGCTGGTTTAGGGTGCAAGGACCTCGCCCTCCCTGTATCCATTTCCATGCCATTGCTGTTTTATCACGAATTCCATCTTCTCTAAACTATGCTCCTAACCTGAGAAGATAAAGAGTATCAGTCCAAAGATTTGCAGTGAGGGCATTATTCTTTTGTTCTTTGTCAGTGGCTTCATCTAATGCCAACAGAAAAGCATGCAAACACTGAGTCTGAGGTTGGCTGTATGTTGCCTGCACAGTAAGGTGGGGTTGTAATACATTTGTTGAGTTCTGACCACTTGATCGAAAGGCTCACAGCATGCAGTTCTGAAGGGTAGCCCTCAGTTGCTCAGATAAACATCTAGTATCATCTGAGATGCTCTGAGGTACCCGAGACGTTCATGTGGAGATGGCGGATATGCCACAAGACTTATGGAAATATTGACTCCTTCCAGAGTGGTGGCTTGAGGCAAGGTTGATATCACAGAGTATTTAAAATGGCAGAGAGATCTACTC
The DNA here is from genome assembly GCF_047370975.1 of Nipponia nippon. NCBI lineage: Eukaryota > Metazoa > Chordata > Aves > Pelecaniformes > Threskiornithidae > Nipponia > Nipponia nippon. The sequence continues at coordinate 37,631,998 of NW_028262291.1, forward strand.
GACAGCTACATCCAAATGCCTTTGTTTAGGCAGTAGACCTCTTCTATATGTTTCTTTCATGCGTCTTGTATCCAGTCCTGGGTAGAAAGGTTGTGCACCACTGTAACCGGAAAAGATAAAACAATATACATTTGTGCATTATAAATGCAATCTCTAATGAAGTGCCATTTATTGTTTTTCAGATACATTTATTTTACTGTATTTCTTGGTACTTTTGCACCTTTCAGGAAACCCCATTGAGCCAGTACTACTGAGAAGCAACAAATTATAGCACAGGGACAGGAGTGAGCCACGGCAAACCACCCAAAATTAGGTTGTTGCTCTGACTTGAAGTTTGAAGTCCAAGTTTGAAGGAGAAGATGTCCTGTTTTCCCGCAGTTAAGTGCAGGGGAGGCTAATCTTGTGTTGAGACATGAGAAGAAATAGCAGGGCTCTTGTCCCCCATTCTTCCCTTAGTCCTACAATAACATTAGCATTGTTCATGTTTTTAGTGCAGTGTCACAATTCTCTCCTGGTTTCTGTGTCTGCTAGAAAGATATTCCCACAGGAAACTGGAGAAATCCTGCAACACTACACTGAGAATGATAGGTGTGCTTGTGTATAGCACGGGAGTGGAAGATAGAGATTAATGGGAAGGAAGCAAAAAGTCAGCAAATCTTCTCTGCCAGAACATCTATGCTATGTACAGGAGGAAGTGAATGATGTGGAGGAGGGATAAAGTGGGTTATTTTTTGCTGTAAGAAAGGCCAGAGCTGACCTCATCCTAGGTTAGTAGGATGCGTTCAGAAATGTGGCATACTTATTCACGGCTCTCAAAGTTTAAAAGTTCATGTTTTTTCACAGTTGATGAGGAGAATAATTAAGCTTTCAAAGAGGGCTAATGTAACAAAAATGATTAGCAAAGAATATGACATCAGTAGAATTTTGAACTGATTTAGGGAAGGCAAGGAAATATAACCTGATATTGGATGAAGAAGCAGGAAGATTTAGACAAACTTTGACAATGTGTGTCACAGTCTCTCTCCAAACCTTTTTCCAGAGGATCTTAGAGTACTTTATAAGTGTTAATGAAACTGATTCATATTTATACTTTGCTTATTTTACAATGAATAAACAGAGACATATATTCTAAACATGTAGAAGGGATTTACATGTAAACACTTACCTTTCCTCATCACATAGGTCCGAGGCAATTCTAGCAAGATATTTTAAAAATATATCACCTGGCAGTATCACCTAATATTCTGCAAGAGTATACACTTGATATGGTTTATTCATTAAGAAAATGAATAACAGTTATTTACTGTACCTAGTATATCAACTAAAGCTGAAAACTAGAAAAGGTATAGATAAATTCATAATGATAACATCTACCCAGGTAAACTGAAGTCTACATTTTGAGACATAATTTTTTGATTGTCTTAAGTCTGGAGCTTACCATCATTTTTTCAATTCAAGCAGAAGTTTTGGAAACTGTTATGTATTATTGTAAGGTGTATTTTTAACCTGGGGTCGTTACAAGGTAAAGACAAGTAGTACACTGTTTGACCTGTCACAGGAATTCCAGATAAAACCCCAGAAGTTGAGTCAGAGATAATCACAAGATCTGGAATCTGCAATAACAAACTGTTCATATATCTACCTGTCAGCTGTCTTCCTCTAAGGGAGGGACACAAGGTCACTGAAATGGCCACTTTCCATCCCTTTTTTTTCCTGGACATACGGTGAGGTAAATGGAGAATCAAATATTTAGAGGAAAATATTTTTCCATCAGGACTAAGTGATTTTATTTCAAATGTTTGTTAGTTAGGGTTTTTTGGTCCTGTTTTGCAGCTTCCCATAAAAAGTAGTATGCTAATCAAGGCAATATAGTTAGTTTTGTCATCGTCTCAAGAATGATATTTCCAAGTTTTATTAAAGGAATAAGTTCCAATTAAATAAATCTGGTATTAGCTTTTTCATTAAATGAAAATGAGAATGCATGAAAGGAAAGACAGAATCACAAAAATGGAAGATGGATCACTTTTACTGAATTCAGTTAAGCAGTTCTACCTGGAACAGTACAATACATATAATCAAGTGTATGGTATGTACAAGCAGTACCATTACCCTCCCAGTACTATTCCCTTATAATTTTTTAAAATATCTCAAATCCCTAGATCCACAAAAGATTTTGTTTTAAGATCTCCTAACATAGTCGTGGCTGTGGCTATTCAAGTATAAGAGCTGTAACATTTATTGTCTAATAACAGTGGTTAAATGGATGGGTAATATTAGGTAGTGATCTAATAATGCCAAACTCTTGGACTCCGTTATTCTCAGTTTTCTGAAAAGAAAAATGTTGAAATTGTTAGAAGCAGGCAGTTTTATCTGTGATTTTCTCCATTACAAGAACACTGATAATGTTTAAAAGCAAAAGCAAACAAGCTATGATCTTGGGTCTGCTAGAGTGTTCACTTTTCCTGCAAACTCTGAAGAGGAACCAGTAAGGAAAGTGGAAAAAGAAATGTTGCTTTGATTAAGTGGGATAATTTGAAAGAGAAAATATATTTGAATATTCCAGATATATTCTGCAGTTAATACTTCTGTGAGGCAACTGAAGAACTGAAACGATTGTATCGCTGTGCCTGCCCCCCGCTCCTCGTACAGTCTGCGTACCTCATGGCCTTGTATTTACTTATTGGTGCCACAGCCAGCTTTAGGACAGTGCTATTCTCATTTTTCAGGGGCAGGGAGGGAACTGCGAGCTGCCTGAGTTCACACAGGACGTCGGTGCAAGAACAGGCAACGGAGCTCTATTCTCCTGGGTCGTGCATTGGCACTCTGACAACTGAACCCAACTTCCTTCTCTCCAAGGCTGGACAGGACACAGAAATGTATTCATTTGGCAAAGGGGGAGGGGAAGCCCTGCATCCCTTCCTCATTTTGTTTTTATTTTGGAGGGGCTGGTTGCAGTTCTCATGCAGGGCAAGGTTATTTAAACTTGATGATCAGTAGACACATATTTTTCCGTATTTCCTAAAGTGTATAAGGGATGAATTCCAGACAGAGCACAAAATCTATGTAACCACACAAAAAGCAGTGCCAGTGGCTTTTACCAATGTGTATGATGACTGTTAATAATTCATTGTTGGTCAACGTGCATCTCCATTTACTATAATTTATCTTTATATGTACATAGCATATTTTTAAAGGTAAAAGAAGCAGCATGAATAGCATAAGTTCAATGAAAAGGATTTTTTCTTTTCCGTTTTTTCTTTTATCTGGTCTCATAAAGATACATTAGAAGACACATCTAGAAACTTTTTATAGTTGAAAGGAAGGTCCATTGTTTTGAATGACTTCATGATCATACTATTTATAAAACTGAATCTGTTTTCCTGATTTTCTGAAAAAGGTGCCTTCCTGTTTAAGTCAATTTTATGTGTATGTAATATACTTCTGTTGTACCAAAACGGAGTACGGTAGTAATATTTTATCATACTTATCAGTCAATATTTTTTCTTGCTATTTCTGCTAAGGTAACACTGTTCTTTTTCCGATGGTGTCTCCATAAAAATGAGACCATAGGCTCCTTGGGGAAAAAAGTAAGTTTTTCTCATGTACAGGTTATGGATCTGTATTACTTATGTGGGTCAAACACATTTTCATAATTTTAAAGATCAGATTAATTTTCTGTATTTGAAGAAAGGCACAGAACTTTTTTAAGAAATGTAATTGATCTGAGGTTTCCTAAGAACCTGAGAGTCCTGGGTTTACAGCCTAAGGTATATCTCAGTAGTTATGTGTGTTTGCTACTTCAAACTGATTGTATGTCTGCATGTGTATTTTTGTGTAGTAGATTGTGCAGCATGCTTTGTAATGGGCTGAATGTAAGTAGTAGTTGATAGTATGTCTCGGAATAACAAGAGCGACAACACAGAGAATTATTATTTTCCTATCTAAGTTTGTCAGTTCTACAACGAGTTAACAGCAGTAACTATTTTTCTTTTGGAAGTGCACTGTGTAGATCACAGCCGAGTGTGGAACTAAGGGGCAAAGCTGATACATGCTTAATGCCTCATAGACATCTCTGTCTTGATTTTGTTGTTCTGTGTATTCAACTTGTCATATAGAAGATTTTAAAGGGATGAAATGGAGGTAGGAAAAATTTTAAGATAATTGTAAAAGAAAAACCAGTTGATATTCAACATATATTTTTTAATTCCACTTTTGTTGTTTTATTGAGTACAGAAAACATATTTGTTGTGGCTGGAAGGGAAGTGGGTAGAAGAACTGTTCTGAAGAATTGTACAGGGAAGGAAGAGGTTTTTAGAAAATTTAGTGGAGGGAGAGTGGAAAATATAAATTGAAGATGACTTTTAAAATCAGCATTTCCTTCTTCAGCCAGCATTTACTTTGTGGAACAGAGAGGCAGCAGTTTTATCACTTAAGTTTAGCACTGGTCACTGTAGTTGAGTTTGATCTTGCAGTTGCTGTAGGAGCAACTGGCTCTTTAGGAAGCTGAAAAAAACCCGCTAATTGAGACTAGCTAGTGGTCATCTCAGTGAGTTTTAGCTGTTTGTATTATGGTATGGTAAAAGGGAGGAGTTGGAAATCAGTTGTTTAATTTTCATGTGCAATCCTGTTGTCACCCCTCAGTGACAATATATGGGGACATACATTGATATTCCAGCTGGTCTCAGTTGCAAGCCATTAATAAGCTGAGTACAATTAGGCAGTTTAGATGTCAATGTCCTATACAATTTACTTATAGATGGATATTTTGTGTCTGTGTAGAGAAGAAGATGTATTTCCTACTGCAGAATACCAGTGATCCACCAAAGGTAGAGGAGAGTTTTACATTTCATACAGTTGTTTACTATCCAGCTGACACTAGGAGATTCTTACAGGAACAAGGAGACATTAATGTATCTGTAGAAGTTGTGTGTTTTAGATGTTTTGAATAAACGTAGTTGTTTGTTTATACATACATGTATCCATATCTACCTATCTACCATAAGCCGACTTGATTTAAGCATAACTTGTTAGCTATAACTAATTCCTTCCCCAAGGTCTATAAATTGGGACCCTGGGACTTAATATTGCATAACAAGTGCTCCTGCTCCACAGCTTATGCTATACTTTATCTGAAGGCTAAGAGAAGATATCACCATTTGAATTGCATGGTTTAGACGGAGACTTGACACCACAGGAATCATGAAAGTTGAATTTGTCATCTCGTAATTGAGGCTGTGAAGGCTCCCTGGTACACAGTAAGGCACTGGGAGATGTGCTTGTCAAAATTTGTGAAGCTATCTGTTATCATATTAAATGACATAGTTATAACTTCAATCATTAATCACCATCAAGAGTATAATAACTTGAAAAAAGAAATTTTGGGGGGGGAGAGGGAGAAATAATATCAGTCACTGGCAATTCCACAGACCACAAAGCAAAGGGAAGGGAGAGCTACAAATGCTCGTAAGTTAGATTAGCAGTAGAACTTCTCGAAACTTACATAGTGTTTGATAATTTAGTAGTAAAAAGCACAGTCTCCAAGAGATTGCTTTACTATTGAACAAATCCATTGCAGGGATTTTAGTATCACACAATAAAAAATTGAAAGAGGGAATATGTTGTAAACTAACTTAATCAATTGTAGGAGAATAGTCTCCTCGGAAGGAAAGCATATGCAAGGCAAACTTCTTTCATTTCCTACTTGCTGAGCAACTGAAGTTACTTGAAACAGCCTGAAAAATAGCCCTACCTTGCTTATCTGAAGGGGAAGTACACCCAGTAAGGTGCATTAGACCCTGCTGATAGGGATGAACCTGGGTGTATATCCAGATCTTGTTCTACTATTCTAGATAAAGAAGGAATAAAAAGACTACATACTTTCCTTTGGAAAGACAAGCATATTGTTTGAATGGAAATTGGAAACTTTTATTAAGTCAGCATGCAAAACATGGCAAAAGTACAATTTCCCATTGTTGACAGCATGCATTACATTTGTCCCTCAATCAGAAGCAATAAATCCAAGTGGGAAACTAGCTAAGCATCAGCCTTCCAGGGAACCTGTTGTGCATTTTCTGCAGCACTTTCATGAGTGTGGGGTATTTTTCACAGCTGCTGCTAAATGATACTGGCTGGTTAAAATGTTGTGTAATTTTTGGATTTACATTGTGAATATTCAGTGAAGTGAATGCAGTCACTTTCACACAATACTGTTACATGTCACCCCACATATCATTGACTTTTCATTTGGTCCACTTCAGAAGACAGTGCTTGCCTGATGTAATCAAAATAAGTGTGGCCAAGTAAATATTACTGTATCATTTTCTTTGCAGAGAACACTCTAATGCTTTTATCAATTACAAGTCACTTCTTAAAACTCTGCCAAAAATAAACTTTCCTGTGATGATATCCACTTATGTTCAGTTGTTAGTATGAAGTCAGAAGTTAGTATTAACCCACTGGACCATAAAGAATTTTTCAGCAAGATGCTATCCTGTTCCTGTGGAAGCTCATTATGTTCATAAATCACTCATAACACTGAGTAAATAAGTGCAAAGAATTTTGATTCCAGGTTTCCATTCCTCCATCAGACATTCAGCTCCTGCTGTAGCCGCTGCAAAGCATTTGCTTATTTGTTTGTTTGTTTTTTTCATGGAGACAAAGTGGGGTTCAGAACTAATGTAGAGAACCTGGAGGTAAATAACACCTTCACCAAGGAAATCAGATGGGAAGTTATCTATCTTTTGCACACAGGTAGCTTTATCCTTAAATACAAATAACTTATTTGGATTTTCATAGACCTTCTTCCTTGAGATCCTCCTTCTATTGTAAATATTTGAGGATTTTTTTGATTTTTTTTTAAAGTGGAAGCCAGGAAAATTACAAAGAAGTGCTAATATTCAACATGTTTCTGATCTTTCTTTTTCTTTATGCAGTTAGGTCCAAATACACAGTACTTCTGCATTTTCAAGCCAGTAGATTCAAATGATTTTATTTGTGGATACGAAATATCAGCAATCTAAGCACTGCTAAAGTAAAAGAGTATCTGCATTTATCTAAACGTATTGTGTGTTGCTAAACCATAACAAATGAGGAAGGACGAGATTCTTGATTTATATAACTGCTTTCTCTTATAGCAGTGCATCGTTCTGAGCATTGTATTGTTTTGTAAGTACTGACATTATATTGAACAAAATTGGCTTCCTCATCAAATACTGGATATTATAGTTGAGAAAAACAAAAGTATGGAAAAAAAAAAATCTTCACATCACCCGGCATCACTAGCCAGTATATTCTTAGGTGTCTCTATCAGTCATCTTATCCTTTCTGAAAGAAGAAATCTGTCAGTCCTTACAATGTTGTACTATGCAGAGCGACTAGAGTAGTCGCCAGCTCTTAAAACAAATCCTTATTATCATTCTGATCCTGAACACATGTCAGGAGAAGTCACTACATGTAGCCAAGCAACTGCATGTTACTCCATGTATTGAGTGCCTGGGTAGGTCTATCCATGTATCACATGTATGCAACTGAAATATGAACCAATGTTATTCTTCATGCATCATCAAAAACCATCTCATAGGCTAGCACAGCTCATAGGTTAGAATAAATTATGGGATAACTTTCCTGATGAGCTGGAATCAAGGTCGGTTTCTAGAATTCTGGAAGAACATTACTTTTCTAATGGTTGAGGCAGATTTTTTTTCTCATTGAAAAGAGGAGATAAAGAGAAATTCCAGAGTGAGAGATTAGCTAAAAAATGTTGTCATCAGTTTGGAGGAAAGTAATAAATTTATTATTAAAATTTTGTTCAGAAAGAAACTTTATGCTTTAGCAAAATTACTGATGGTTATGTAAAGAACCTTCTACTGTATTTATGAACACTATGAAAAGTGGGATCATGTTTTCTGGAACTCTGTTTATAATGACGTCTGTTGAACTCAGGTTAATTATGAGGGAGGCCCCATCTGCAGGAGAAAGCACACCACAGAACAAAAGGGATCCATTTTTTTTCATTCTACTGTTTGAATTTTATCCTTTCTTCTTTCATCTGTTTTCATCTTATGGAAGCGATTATAAGTGCTAATGAGACATTTGATCTTGCTTCAGGCAGTCATTTTCTGGTTAACACAACAGGGATATCAAGCATCTATTTTGGTATTATAGGAAGGCAACACGCTGGGGTCACGTATTCTTCTCTCTTATACCCACCCAGTTGTGGCAATCCTTTTTCTGTTACCTGAAATACTTATTACACTATTTTATTTTTCTGTCTGCACCTCTTATATGAACTCCTTGTCACTAATTTATGTCAGGAAAAGATATAACTCTTACAGGTGTTTCCAATTTAGAGGCCAGTCAGAAGTATTCGAAACATTTTTTTTTTCTTTTGGGAGCTAATTCTAGTCAAGTTGAGAATTACAGATGTGTTGTTTAGTTCAAGAAACAAGTGGTGACTGATGAGCAGAAGTAGCGCTTGAACCTGGGACCCAAGGAGTAGAGTTTAATAAATTGGGGTATCAGTCTACAGAGAACAGTACCATTTGAAAACATGATTTCTTTCATGTTGGCTTAATTTTTCAGAAACCATAACCAAACCTGGCAGTTCTGAGCCATTCATTTCATCAGTCTTATTTATCATCAGAAAGTCAGAGAACGCTTTTGGGCTTGTGTTCCTCAAGCGTTGATAATTATGCATATAGACAGCGCTGCTTGTATTACGTAGTACACCCAGTGGAACTGGGAAAACAGTTTTGATTTAAAGGAAGCACTCTCACAAAGACCCAAGGTATGTGTACCAGGCAGACCCAAAATATTTCATCCATTAGTATGAATTTTGCTTTTCAGGAAATAACCCCTTAGAATATTCCTGAAACATAAAGACAAAGAGAATGGAAAGAAAATCAAAGCATGTTAAAAAAAATGAAATGAAAATGTACAGGAATGCTTTTCTTTTCTGATTGTCATGCAGGAGCATGTGAAACTGAGGACTAGAATCTACAGTCACTAGGTGTATTCTTACTATTCTTAACTTTACAATTATGTAGTCCTACACAAACCAGCAAAGACACCCATATATGTAATGTTAGCTACAGAAAAGACATCAATTCTACAAACACGACTTTAGGTAACGATTAGATTAATTGATTTTACTTATAGTATAACTCAAACACAGATATTGCAGATTATTTTCAGGATTTGGGCCCATACTAGCAAAACATTAGGTTTTAAAGTGGGGTTTTTTATATGTTAGACTTCGTTAAGTCTACTTAGAAAAGTGTTAGGGAGGAGAGGACATGTGTTTTTTAAACCGGACAAGTTTCTGACACATGCTGTCATATTTAGAATGCTGGTTCCTGACATAGCACTTTTTTCCTCCTTCAGAATATGACTTCACATTTCAGTAGTCCTCAAATTCACAGGCACATGTCAGCTTCACCAGCTGCTCATTAATTTATATATTTTAAAGAAGGCAGAGAAATGTGGAAAGCTTGTTTCTTATCAAGTGAGTCAAGCGTGCATGCAAAGGTAATCATGAGGAAACATAATGGGTTAACAGGAGAGAACTCCCACTCTTAATTCATTCCTGTTAGATGAGCTCCTTCACCAGAGTTTGATCCTTGTAACACACACATTTCTAGCACAGTGTTTCTTATTTTAAAAGAGTTGTGATTCATTGTATGGAGGTGGAGAGAACCGAGAAGCTTATGCATGTTAATGATTTTAAATGAGGAAAAACCCCTTTTTTCCTGCCTTTGCTTTTCTGGTAGAACTTTAGCAGACAGAATATTTAAGCACGATGGTTAATTTTATATCAAATTTGATCCAGCCACCAGTTACTTTCTACTTCTGCAGGCTGCTTACTCTGTCACTTAGTATTAGATGTATTACCCACAGAGCAGTAATTACATTTGACACATAATTATTATGGTTTTGATGACAAGAAGGCCTTTTCTCTTCCTGCTTTCATAACATATATTCCTGAAAGTGCTGGCTTGCTGAATACAGTTAGTTTAAAAGCACTTGGATTTAAATTGAACCCTGGGACAAAGAACAAAATGAAAAGGAAAAGAAAGAGCGAGCACATTCGAAAATTCCACAGATGATCTCACACGAGTCGATTTTGAACAGGAAAGAAAGCCTTTAAGTGTTTTTAATGCAAAAGGAGAAGGAGATGCCTGGCTGCAGCCATGCCAGATCCCCAACAGGAAAGGAGTGCTTTTAAAGTTAATAAACTGAAGGAGGTTTGGAAAAAACGGAGGCTCCTGGCAAGGCCACATAAACTACACAAATGAGTTTCTAATCTTGCCACATGGGCATTTTTCCAACCCTGCACTCTGAGTCACCCCCAGCTGCAGGCCTGGATGAGCAGTTTAACAATCCTTAGCTTTTTTTTTTTTTTTTCTTTTTTTTTTTTTAATGATCAGCATCAGAGTATCATGTTTCTGGAGCCTGGGGGCTGTGTGGTATTCAAACAGGGAGAGGGCTTGGAATTCCTCCAACCCTACCTGCAATTGCCTCTCTGCTGAGGTTAGAAAAGTTATAGCTGCAAACTTTGTGCCATTACCTTCTTCCTACCTCATCTCCTCTTGATTTCTCATAGCGTGCAGGGGGCGAAGTACAGTTGGGAGGATGCTAAGTATTCTTCCTCTCTTTTTAAAAAGAAAGAAAAGTTACAAGACACGGACAGAGCAATGTTAATGCTAGGAATCCTCCACTGGGAATCGGGTGGCTTTGAAGGAAACCTGAGCGGAAAAAAAATTACCTGGCTTCCTTCTCTGATCTGAGAGCTGATCAGCATCAAGGAAGCTCTACTTGATGTACAGGGCATCCTTCCTTTTGATGTGAACTCTTCAATCAGTGCTGAAACAATGATAATCAAATTAACATACTATAAAGCAGCTCTAATTTTAGCCTGGTTTGTTATTGTAAGAGTTGGTAGGGAAGGGTAAATTGGGAGGTGGAGGCTGCTATGAATGACTAATGCTATATTTCAGCCTCTTAAGCCATATTTAGTAATGTGGGATATAAAAATAAGCTTTCAGTACAATTTTTCCTATTTGACTTCTGTTTCCTTTCTTCTGTTCCCTCTCCTAAAGATGGATTTAACTAATTACTCTTTTAGCTGGATGTTGATAGACAAGTATTTATTATTGGTGCTGTAAACCCTGAAATTTTTTTTTCCACAGTGAGTCCACAGACATATACATTAAACTTCAGTTCTCTGGGGCTGTCAGCATTACAGACCAGCCCGAGGCATAACAGTATGATAAAGTTTTCAGGGCCTGTTTAGTTAAGGCTGAAAATCTGGGACCCAGCCAATCTATACCACTCAGGGCTCTTTTCACAGTCCAAAATGATTTGTCTTAAACATTTCCAACTGTGATGAGGTCCCATTTCAGTGATTATACAGTCATTCACTTTTCCACATCAACATCAAAGTCATTAACAACTGAGTATTATTGCATTGGCTGGAATTCAGTTAAGGACTAGAGGGATGTTGCTCTTTATTAAGATAAATCATTGCCTTGGTTATGTCACCCATGAAATAATCAATTTACTGTGTTGGTTAATTTCCTCCCTCTTTGATCTGTGAATTAAATTCAACAGATCATTGTTTCACACAACTGCCATGCAAAGGATGCTTTAAAAGAAATGTACCACACTTTCTAATGGTAAAAGTCTGGTAACTATGTAAAACAAGATGACTGCATGCGGCCTGAGAACTTTGGGTTTTTTCCATTCTTCATTTCAACAGTTTCCTTTGAAAGCTTCAGGGGAAAATGAACTATCAGCACCTATTTGGGTGATCCTCCCTCAAAATTCCTGAGGAATTACCAAGAGGAAAGAGAAAAGCTAGCAGAATTGACTCTGAAGCCTTCAGAGGAGTTAGATTTGTACCAGAGCCAATGAAAATGTTTTCATCTAGGTGTATGGCAATTTATTATCAATAATTATGAGCCTTTTATGAGCTTTACTTACTGAGATACCTACTGTAAGGAATTTTTTAGAAAAATCCTTCTCACAACAAGCCAAATATTCTGAAAAAATAAATCTGAATAATACAGTGTGCCGGTATTGATTTATATTCTAATCTCCTTTTGTATTGAACTACGCATTCTGAAATTAAAATATGAAGAAGTAAGTCCACATCAACTATGGTACTCACTAGACCTATCAATGAGAAACTGATTATAAGAAACTAAAAACCGAATTTGACCCTTGGTTTTGCAGAATTTCACAGCATTTAGGGTATTTAAGTCTCATTTTTCAAAGATTAAAACCTAATTTTTCACAGATTAAATGGCATAATCTAGACTAATTAAAATCAACACAGACTTCCTCAGTATTTCTCTACTGTAATTTAAGCTCAGATCCATGCCTCTTCTCAAACTTGAGCTCTTCTCATGTGTATACTCTTTAGACTTGAGTCCATGATCCATCATGAGCTTTGAAAAATAAAAGCTGTGTGTGATGTGGTTTAAGAATTTGAACTCAGGTTATGCTGTAAAATGTGCCTAATTATTTCCCTACTGATAGTGTCGCTGGGCTGGGCTGGCCAAGGTTATACCTGCTTGGCCAAGTCCACTACCACGTTTCCCACACTATTTTGCAGTGGTGCCACATCCCCAATGTTAGGCAAATAAATCCCTCCTGTTGCAAAAGCTGCTTGATATTTGAAGGCAGACAGTGAACAAATTAGGAAGAATGCTGTGTTCTTGCCCAGTCTCTCACATTTGTGCTGCTAAGGTTACTGTAAATGGTAAGCATCTAGTTTTGTTAGACTTTGAGTTGAACTGTGTGTAGTATTAGGTTTCTGATTGTGGAACCAAGATACAGAACTTCTTCCAAATTTTTATAGCTTTAGGATTTTAGAATATAGATTTGTAAGTAGAAATGCTAGTATTTTTGAAAGAAAAAAAATATTAAAATATAATTACTAAAATAGTTGAACCAAAATTCCTGACTGAGCTAAAAATAAATCAATACCTTTGCTAACTCCAGTTCCCATTGTATGAGTAAAACATTTTCACTGGTTCTCAGGTCAAGTTTATGGATTAGAGCAACAGATTAAGAAGATATACTACTGATTTATTATAAGAATAACATTACAAATTCACTTCAAAATTAATGAAAGTTGATTGCAGATTGATATCTATAACAATTACTTACAGTATTTCTCCTCACATTTAACATTTTAAAACACTCTCTCCAGCCTCTGCAAAACTTGGATGTGATTTCATCACAGAAAAACAATTTGCATTAACAAATTACTTTAGTGCATTTGAAAACTGTCTTCATGAAACAAAATACTCCATAGATGCGTATGTAGAAGAATGAACACTAATGCAAGTTCAAAGTCAGAACTACATAGCAATTCATTGTAAATCAGTCAGGATATTCAGAAGATGTGAGGAAGTTTAGTATTGAACAGCTAATTGCAACTGCAGTAAATCTGATTAATGCACATGACAATTTAACCAGATACTGCTTATAAACCTCATTTGGTAATCAACCTACTATTTTCTAATTAATTGAATTTGTTGGTTTCTCCTTGTCAATTGCTTCATATTCATGGTCTTTTGACCAATTAGTTCTCATTTCTAACTGAATCATTCTCAGGGCAGAAAGTAAAAACATTGCTATTCCTCACGCCTGATTACTTATTTTGTCGACATGAATGCATAGTAACTGCAAGTTTCTTCAAGCTGTTGTGGCATATTTATTTCTTAGAGTTTCTATGAGGTCATACACCTAGAGTTCTTAGATGACAGAAACTCCTGGTGGAGTTTTGAACACACATTTAGCTTTTGTAATTCTGCTTCAGGCAGCAGCAGGCAAGTTAAACAATCACTGATTGACTTTTATTAACTCTGATTTGTAAGGCTGATAGGCTCAGGAATGCAACCTATAGACAGATTCTTGAAATCCAGCCAAGACAGGAATCCTATAGAAATTCCCAAAATAAGAGATAATACTGTTCTTGCAAACTCATTTTTTAATTTAGATAATATTCTTTACTCTATAAGGTGTTATTCTTTTCTGGTTTAGATATCTTATTTGAAATGTTCATTGATAAATTTATGATTACTAAAAAAAAATAATTACCTATAAAACACCCAATCCTGTGCCATGTTATATGACAATAAAAAAATATTTTTTCCACTGTGGTAGCTGAAGAATTTAAGTTGAAATGTTAAGTGATGTAAAATTAATGTAATGGTTTATTTGGCATAAACTGGCTTTGGTAGAAGCCCTGAGGAAGATGCTGCACAGTGAGACTCCTGATCTGTCCTTGGATTATCCCCTTGCTCCAGGGGAAACTGGAGTCAAGCTGCACTTGGCATGCATTGCTTTCCCTACTGAGCAACTCCATTCAGCCCAATGAAGGAGAGAGAGCAAAGGGCCAAAATGATGCCTTTCTCTAGGCTACCCCCCTGTACAGGGTGAAACACAGCCCTGCTAAAAAACATTCTCCATCCCATGCTGGTTTTCAAAGCTATTCTGCATATCCCATGATCTCCCTTGACGGATCAGATTCGTACAAGCCGGTCCCTGATTGTATAAACCATAAATGATGTGATTTCATAGATTTTTATGTTTGTGGGGTCTCAGGTTCCTTTTTTGTTTTAAAGGTTTGTTTTGGATTTAATTATTACATAGGATTTACTGAATCACTGAAGCTGTAAATAAAACCAATTTCTCCTATGAACATATAGTTATAATTACATATTCTAGGGAAAAATTGTAATTAGTGATTTGGGTTTTATGTCTGTTTTATTTTTCATTCCTATGTCAAAATGCATCTGTCATAGTGTTTGGTCCTGCAAGTTTTTGTGTACAAATCCCCAGACTTCAGCAGCAGTTCTTTAATTTTAAAGGGCTTATAGAGACAGCCTCAGAATCTCTAAGTGCATTTACACATTTGAAACCACATACATTAGTTGGATCAATGTCAGTGAAATGCTTAACATTCTTCTTCAAAACAGAATCTTGAAATCTGTTAGCCTCCCTCTCATTTTTCCATTATCTCTCTTCTTGCTGACTGCCAAACAGGAATAATTTTTCCAAAGCCTTGAATACCAAATCTATTACTCTGTTCTGTATTAGTTCTTATACCCTCCCTTGAGTGCTTACGCAGTGGATGAGCAGTGAAAGGAGCACTGTAGCTTGCAATAGCATATAAAAGATTGAATCTGTCAGCAATTGAGGTGCTACTGTAAACTGACTTTTCTTTAAAATTTTGTCTTTTGCTTGTCCATTCGTCTGCTACACTGCCAGTTTATAGGAAGCAAACAGGCACTGGGAGTTCATTAATATCAAGTAAACAGCCAAATGAAACTATTACCCAAATTTCAAATGTGAGTTCTGCCCATCACCCATGCTGGAAGCTGAGTGGCAATGAAACTAGATAAAGACATTTCCTCTTACTCGTGCAAAATGGTATTGCTTCTGCTAAGAAGATTACTGCAGATGATGAAGAAAATATTTGGCACGGTGATTTCTGCTTCAACAGAACAGAAAATGCCTCTCCTAGACAATGAGCTTCTATGGGCAGTTAGGGACCACTAGCAGTACAGATTTTTGGAAAAACCACCCAAAAAATGAGCTTTCTTTAAAGAAATACTTTCTGCCATCATTTGATTTCCTGCTTAAATTTGCTTCTGCTGAAAAAAAAATGACAGGGAAAAATTGTGAGTAATCTCGACAGCTTGTCAGAAGAGAAACATATTCCTGAGGTGACCTACCTGCCTCATATTAAAGCTTTTTTTCTCAACAAACTGCTGTTAATAAACATTTGTTCAGCTGCATATCAAGTGTTTTCAAATGAATGATTGCGTGATTTCTGTTTCTGAAAGAAAACATAACTGTGATCACGTTCCTTAAAACAAGTTCCCTTTCTCCATTTTTTTTCTATGCAGATATGTTCATTTCTGTGTCATGCTCATGATGATCCACGAGCACATAAATATGGAAAACTTTAAAAGAAATACATTTCACTGTACAAATCTGTTGTTTTTCATTCAGTTGAGACCAGCATGGTCTAACCAGTGTTTTCTTGCACCTGAAATCTGGTCTATCACAGAGGTGTTTTGGGAGTGAGGTGGAGATACTGGCTCACAAAGGCAGGTGACTGGAGTCTGGCTGGCTGTCTCTAGCTGCAAGGAAGAGCTGAGGCTACAGCCTGCCTTGTCCACTCACACACCTGGGTGTACCCTGGCAGTTGAATTAAAACCTGACCGTGGTGTTTCAGCATGGTCCAGGGAGGGCTACAGCAGGATCTGATAAGATTAGTCTGTCTTCTCTGAACCAAAATAACAGACTCATTCTGTGTACTTCTCCTTGCCACTTTCACTTAATTAAACTTTTGAATATTATTACTGGGCAGTGGAGCACTACTGTTAAAGATGCAAAGTGGAGTACCTAAAAAAAGAGGGACTGAGACAAATTTATCTAAGCATTTTCATTAATTGTTAAGGTGACCTAAGAGATGAGAGATTCAGGCTCAAATTCCTTCCTTAACTGATGCAGAATGGGAACTGACATCAAGATTTATACCTTTTATACGTGTGAGCTAGCCAGTATTCTGAGATGACTGTTCTGTCACTGGGAATCTATAAAATATTTAAACAAGTTGAAGACTGTGAGCAAGTAACTCGATTATTATATTGCCAGGTGGTTATGCTGCTCATCTGAGTTCCAGTCTTGCTGAGTTCTCTGCACTAGTGAATATTCAGTATTGTTACATAAAGTATCTATGGAAAAAAGAGAGTGTCACTTTAAAACATACACTATTCCATTCATTATGGTATCCCTAGGAGAGTGGTTCAAGAGAAGGGACTTTTGATTTTCAATGCCATCTATGAATGCACAAATACGAAAGCCTTCAAATTTTTAGATATTTAAGCCTCCATCTGTTTTAAAACCCAAAATTGAAACTAGATCAAACTTACTGCTGACATTTTAAACATTTTTTTCCTTTTATTTGTCAAAAAAGTGTCTAGTGTGGCATACAATTTGAGATTTGACTGAACCAGTGAGTATTCTGCTAGGAGTTCTGGGTACAGCAGGGATTCTCCACATCACCCAAATTATCTCTGGAAAATATAGGTACGATCTATTACATTAATTTTTGTTTTAATTCAGCTGACAGTGTTGTTTACTAAGATGCCATATACAAAGAAGTTATAGCATGCAGTGAATACGTATAGGTATCAAGTTATTTGGGAATAATATATCATATATAGTAATTACTACTGAAGGGCCTAATCAATTTTAATAGGCATCTTTTAATTCTTCCGTCCTTTTGTGTTGATACATGCTACAACTTCTGGCAATATTCTTCAATACTGTCACTAAAAGCAGATCAATTACAGCATATCCTTTTAACAAGTTTGAAATAAAATATGCTAAGGATATTAAAAATGTGCCAAATATGTTACGCCCACTGCCAGTTTCAGTACTAGTAAATTATCATGTTTTGCAAGTCATTGCCTGTTGCTGTTCACAGATTATGTGAATAAACCTCCAGCTTTCATTCATTACCTTCTATTTTTGAGCAAGAATTTGGAGGAAATGTATATTTTTAAGTGTTCATAAGTGATTAGACACAGTAATGAAAGCAACTAAAAAAATTCTAGCATGTTTTTTCCACCTACAGATTTTCCTTTCTTTACTGTAGGATAAAATAAGTCTGACGTTTCAGCCTCTAGCTACAATATAGGTTTTTCTTACTAATGGAGCTTGTTTATTACAAGAAGTTGCTTTGATACAGTGCTAATTAGGAAATATATTCTGAAATATATAAATTGTGATTAGCATGGAGATGGTGTGGGTGAGGTAAAAAATGGAGTGGCAAACCAGTTTAGAAGAGACTAGCCTTTTAAAACATACTGTGTTGTATAGTGAAGGGTAGGTACTCAGACTTCAAAAGCACTCACGGATAACATTTTCTCCCACTGGCCAAGTACTCAAATACACTATAAGCAGCAGTTTTCATAGTACTTCCAACCTTCAATACACTTGCAAAATTGTACATAGTGATAAAAATTGTGTTAGCTTGCTCTCCTTTAGTGAGTAAGGCAGACAGCTTCTGAGGCTGGCAAGAGTTAATACATCAACAATGCAACTGGAAAGTCTTGGCTGTTGTTGGATTACATTAGAAATCTCAACATTAGTTGATGATGCTTAACCAGTTTTTGTGTTCTGGGTGGCATTCACCTGAATATTCTGCATCCATTTTTTTCTCCTGCTTTCCCATATATTCCTATATCAGTGCAAAGCTTTCAATTCAGTAGTATTGAGATAAATTCTCCACACATTGGAACTGACAGTGTGCTTTGCAATTTACATTTACCATTATTGAAAACGCTGGTGCATCTGATAAGTTATTTTCATGTTTAAGTTTGTATCTTAGTTTTACAGAACAGTTATTGGAGGGAAATTTGCCAAAAACATTAGGGACAGTGTTATTAGCTCACAGTCTGAATGATGGGAAACAAAGCAGCACGTGCGCTCTAAGACACTGAATCTGTTAGCCAAATGGCATGGACTGGCCTGAGATGACTAACCTTCTTCCTGAGATTGTGACATGCAATCGATCTGGGTTGCTGAGTTGTCTGAGCATTAACCTGAATAATTAAAAAATTTCCAGATTGAAAGGCTGTTTATAGTCAGAAAACCTGAAGTGGCTGCCAATGCTTGCTAAGAGAAGCCTCTGTAGTTCGCTTGTTATGGATTTGCTTGTTCTGTAAAAGTTTATGGAAAACAATCTTTATCACAGCTCTGTTTTGTTTTCTATAGCCAGTTTTTGGACATACATGACCAGAAGGGAATGGCCCTCTGTGTATGGGAATTTCTTTGTTAGACTAAAACATGATGAGGTGGTGTATCTACTTTAATATGCTCCTACATTTGAGAATAAAAGATAAGCTATGATATACACCAGAAAAAAACCCCAAACGTCCTCATTCCATCTTCAGTTTTTCTCTGGAAGGGATTTAAGGACTCTGGCCATCTGGATGTCTGGCAACTCAGTCAGAGCTGTGGCTACTGTGTGTGTGCAGATTAACTGTGTAGCACATGCACAGTAAGTCCAATGTGTCCAGTACATATCAGACCTGCTGCACATGTGCTGCACAGATGGTCTGTGCATACACAGTAAATCAGATATGTTAAGCCTACTGCGCATATGCAAACCATCTGTGCATTGCACGTATATATATTTTTGCATGGGAAATCCCTAGTCAGAGCATGAAAGGTTGTGGCAGAGAGGAACTCCAGTGGTAGAGAGACCGTGAGAGACTCTGACAGTGGCATAAATTAAAGCAGCTCCTTGCCTGTTTTTGCTCTTGCCTGGACCAAAGCTGCAACAAATCAGTTCCTCAGAATCAGAAAGTGTGACTAGCTGCTCAACAGTTTCCCTCTCTGTAGCAATTGGCTGCAGGAGAGAATCTGCATCAAAACCATTAGTTTTATAGGCAGGGATTATCAGCTCCCTATTATCTCCCTCAACTACCTAGAACTGCAGATAGTTCATCAGGTAGCTCGAATGAACAAGGTCTGGTATTTTACTTATCCAATAAAATAGTGGTCCTTATTGTACAGGCCTCAGGGATACGTTTAGCCAATTATCTTTCTTTTATTTCCCAGTAATCCTTTTGCTTCTGTTCTAAGTATCAGCATTTTTACATAGGCTGTTTTAGCCTGATAGGGATGCGTACTGGTTAGTACATAGGCACAGCTACATATGTATATAAAAATACAATTTGTCCAGTGTATATGAGAATTATTGTTTATTATGGTTGTTTATATACATCCTTAAATCCCAGTCCTGACAGTGGCTAGTGTGCTCTTTAAACTAGGTCTGCTTTAGATCTGTCTCTAATGAGTTCTATGGGTCTGATCTTGTAGAGCCCCTTTTTTATGCTACAAGGCAATACTGCTCATCTGATACTCTTGAGGGAAGGGATGCCATATAGAGATACCTTGACAGGCTTGAAGTGGGCCAGTGTGAACCTCATGAAGTTCAACAAGGCCAAGTGCAAGTTCCTGCACCTGGGTTGGGGCAGTCACCAGTATCAGTACAGGCTGGGGGGTGAATGGATTGAGAGCAGCCCTGCAGAGAAGGACCTAGGGATACTGGTGGATGAAAAATTAGATATGAGCCAGCAATGTGCGCTTGCAGCCCAGAAAGCCAATTGTACCCTGGACTGCATAAAAAGAAGTGTGGCCAGCAGGTTGAGAGAGGTGATGCTCCCCCTCTACTCCGCTCTGGTGAGACCCCACCTGGAGTACTGTGTCCGGCTCTGGAGTCCCCAGTACAAGAAAGACATGGACTTGTTGGAGTGGGTCCAGAGGAGGCCACAAAAATCGGGGGCTGGAACACCTCTCCTATGAAGAAAGGCTGCGAGAGCTGGGATTGTTCAGCTTGGAAAAGAGAAGGCTCTGGGGAGACCTTAATGCAGCCTTTCAATATTTAAAGGAGCTTATAAGGAAGACGAAGAGAGACGTTTTTACCAGGGTCTGTAGTGACAGGACAAGGGGCAACAGGTTTAAACTGAAAGAGAGGAGACTAAGATTAGATATAAGGAAGAAATTCTTTACGATGAGGTTGGTGAGGCACTGGAACAGGTTGCCCAGAGAAGCTGTGGATGCCCCCTCCCTGGAAGTGTTCAAGGCCAGGTTGGATGGGGCTTTGAGCAACCTGATTTAGTGGAAGATGTCCCTGCCCATGGCAGGGGGGTTGGAACTAAATGGTTTCTAAAGCTCCCTTCCAACTCAAACCATTCTGTGAGTCTATGAATTACACAAATTCTACAAATTTCTTCCAGAGCAAAGAGTTCTTATTTTAATGTTGCACCATTTTGATGCATTTTATTATTTGCTGGTTTGCTTTGTAACAAATAACATAATTTTACCAAGCAGTTGAATTCTAAGATGTTTTGAATGTAGTGTTTCTCATTGTGTTCTCTTGGATGATTTGGTGGCATTATTAGGTCTAAAAACCTCATTCATTTAAATAAAAAACCAAGAACATAGATAAACATGCAAATAGAATATTGCAAAGTGAAATTAATAATGAAGTTTAGTCTAATTTTAATTGGCTGTAAATGAAGATTGTTGTGGCAACATGGTTAAGTCCATAGTTCCTGGATTTGAAAATACTGAGAAATCATATACCTTAACTGCAAAGGTCTCCGTGAATCACATCCTTTCCTATAATAAAAGGAAAAGTGCAGATAGAGCGCTATTATGACCAAGTCAGTACACATACCTGTTAACAAATCAGTACCACATACCTTACCTATTTTTTTGAAGAGGCAAGAAGAGCTGTGATGACTGGAGGGGCTTGGGTAAGAAGGAAAGGTCTGTGTTGTCAGATAGAGGAAAACAAATATTGAGAAGGAAAGAAGGTACCATTCCAAACTCCAAGGACTATGAAAACAGACTTCTGAATAATGAATTCCTGTATGAATTTTACATGTATCTTTCAGAGATACGTTTAATAAAAGCATAATGACCCATGTATGTAGCATTTTACATTAAATTAAGAAAGTCATATGTTATTTATGCTTCTAATGACATAGCACTATTATGCTGCAATCCTTTGCTCAGTAGAATTAAGGGAATAATGTTTTTGGTGACTTCTGTACCTTTGCTGGGGGATTATCTTTGCTTTTTCCTCAAAAATGAAAGGAAATTTTCTCATTTCACTTCTCACAATATTAAAAAAATTGCCTTGGAACTAGCTTTGATCCATCCCACAATACCTTAGTGTTCATGACTCACAAGGCTAAATTGGCACAGTCAACATGAAGTCACAGTAACGCTCAGCCTGACCCTAGTAAATTCTCTACTAACAGAACATGCAGTTTGCAAACCCAAGGTGCTCAACAGTTAAAGGATACCAGAATTAAGATTGCCTTTGATGGTGCTGAGACTTAGAAATGCTGTCTTCCTTTCTGGTCCTGGGGAAGAGTCCTCTTCACTGGGCTTTCACACACTCCGGCCCTTTGCATTGCTGTCTTACCTATCTAGCCCGCTCTTAATTGCTTTGTCATTTCCTTCCAACCCTTTCACCAAACAAGTCCAAGCCTTACCCTTCTGAATTTCCAGTCTCAAATTCCCAGTATCTATCTCCACTAACCAGTCATTTTCCTTAACTAGTACTCTCTCCCCTTCCTACCCCTACCTCTCCATGCTTTATGTAATATTTCTGCTTTTGTTCCTGGTTTCTCATTGAAAAATGCCAATACCTATACGTAGTGAATTTATCCCTACTTTTATTCTGGGAAGAGCTATAACTTTCTTGGCCAAAAACTTTTAGACAAAATCAGACTCAGTCAAATACTATCAATAGGCCAGGGTTTACAAGTATTTTGGTATGGTAGTAACACTGTATAGTAAATCATATGGAAGTGCTGAATTCCAATACAGTGTAATTAATCCATTGAACCAAAGGGAAATGCCTGAATAAATAAAATACGCAGGATTTTTTCTGTAATACAAATTAGAAACATATACTTCAGAGTTGGGATGATTTTGAAAGAAGATGCTGGGAACGTCATGAAAGTGCAACAAACAATAAGGTATGACGTATCAAGTGATCTGTCATTTCTAGTTAGAGTTCATCCAGCCTCAGAAAGCAACAAGATAGATGGGGCACTAAAAGAGAAAGAAGAAAAAAAGAGAAAGAAAGGAAGGCTTAAGGCAAAGGGGGTAGGGGTAGGGGTAGGAAAATTGTAGATTATTTGAGGCCATCTCCTTGACCCTAGCCTACCCCCACTGCTGCAGCCACTGGTCAGGGTGAAGTAAAGCTGACAATAGCTATTCATCATGCTGTACACTTGAATGTAAAATGAAAACCACAACTACCTCATATGATGCAAGTAGGTACAGGAAGGGATTAAATCAATGGAAGATGTTATCCCAAAGCAAAATAGGAATTCTTATTAAATTCAGCTCTTCCTAGAAGCAACTGACCTTTTTCCCCCTTAAGCTACAAACACATGCATGTAATACACCTTCATACCTAGTCAGGTGTGTTGAAATTCCAGAGGAGTTTCTTGACCCGCTCCTCCAATTTCTCTTTGTCATTAAGCTGGATAATGCTACCATGGATGATTTGCTTTTGAAGACGAGCAGATGATGTACAGTGAGGAGAAATAGTTATTATTTGTTTTCAGGGAGACTTCTTGAATTTCCCTTCCTCATTTACTTCAAAAGCTGGTAACAGTTTTAATTTCTTTGTCTGAATCAAGGAGTCAAAAAAATATCAACCTTAGAAAACCCATTGTTCCTTCCTGCAAAAATTTCTTTCTTGAAAGACAGAAGTACGGCAGGCACCAGTTCATAGTCAGGGAATTTCTGCAGCTGGGCTGATATGTGGAAGTAAATGTTCTCCCCTGAAGCACAGAAGATGATGTCAGTAAATGCAGAAAAAGAGTTCCTTTAAAAAAAAAAATCTCTGACCTTCTTTCTGTTTCTTGCCATTCCTGAAGGAGGGAAATTCAACATCAGGTGTCACAGCACTGTGGTGTAAATATCTCAAAACAGCCTATTAATCTTGACTAATAAAACACACATTTTTCAAATTGCTTAAGGCTGTGCTGCAATCCTGGGCCAGTCTGGGAAGAACTTAAAAAGAAGGAATGCAGTTTGCTTCAATTGTGTGCACACGTATGCACACATACTTTGAGTGACCCGTTCATTCTATGAAGAATGTGATTGTCCATAAATTTCTGCTCTTAGTAACGAAGTACATTTAATTAAAACTATCTGGTTAATGTGACCTTACTATTTTTAGACCTGCATAATGGATTATCCATATACAACCACTGCTTCACTGTTTAAACTCAACCTGTCTCATATCCAAGTAAAATAACTGCAACACCTTCTCTTCCTTCCCTTACCCCTAAAAATAACAATTGTCACAACTGAAGAACACAGCAGTACTTCAGTTATTTGTCAGAAATCACTTCACAGACAATGACAGCTCCAGTTCCTTGTTATAATTGGACAGTGAAAAAGTTAAAGGGTGTCTAAAATAGAGGTGTTGGCCCTTTGACTGACAGGTGCCACAGACCTGCAGTGTGTCCAACCTCCTTGCCAAAAGCCAAGATCTACTTCAAAACTTTAGGAAGATTTTTATACTGAATAGAAGTTGTCTATTTAAAGAATTGGTGCACGGAAATGAATAATAAATCTTTTTTTGTTATCCATAATTTCATTAGTATAAGTAAAAATTCTGTCTGCAGCTACTGATTTTGGTAAGGGCTGCTGCTAATTGTGTCACTGATTTATCACTAGAAAAACAGTTTATTCTGTGGAATAGATCCAAACCATTAACAGGCTGGCCTTTCATGATGCATTTTAAAGGCACTATAAAAAATAATTTTAATCTATTTTCTTCTCGTGTAACTCATATTTCATTTGTTTGTGGTGGCTGATTATTATATTTCTAATTGATTTTGTATTTTCTTTTTTTTTTTTTTTTAGTTAGCAGCCTATTTTAGGGCTCTATCTTTGTAGAATATTTTAAATGGTGAGAAAGACATTAATTTATCTATAGGAACATAGGTCTTCTGTGTAGAGAGATAGATTTGCAACTTAATACTGGATGAGTAGCTAGCTCCATTTGGAAAACTGCAGTCTTTACCACAGCGAATTTGTGTTCCTAAAACACATTTACTAGCCAACAGTTCAAAATGATCTGCGTCCAAAATCAGGGCACGAGTATTCACATCCTTTATATATGTGAAACGTGTGCAGGTTAAAAAAAATACACAGAATATCGAAACTTATCAGTATATAATTGATGCTGTACCATAATAACCAAATATTAACAGCATCTCTTTCAGCTGTGAATTATATCATGTTTCGCTTGCATTTTTCATTTTGTCATCAGTTGAATGTCTGCCTTTAATTACAGAAGAGTGGACATATGGTTAGTATCATAGTACTCAGAGATGGAAAAGACCAGCTACACCATCAATTCTCTATTTAAACTTTTGCAAGTAAGAACCCAGTTAGCTTTGAGTAGAAAAATGTAAACAGTCAGTACACTGGTAGAGCTGTGGAAGTCACATAGTTAGGTTTTGGTGAATGAAGCTAATTCCATCTGAAACTGCTGAAGTATTATTACTTCTCTCTTTGAGGTTCTGATATTTAGGCACTACTTCCGTTTTAAAATTATGTTTCTTTTCTATGGGTAGAAATAATACTTTTTGAAATATTAATAATATTGTATATTATTATATTATTATATTATTATATATTAGATATTATAAGTATTATAAAGTACAAATAGTATGTAAATATATGTAGTAAATAATAATTGAAATATTCATATTCTTTATTCCATGAGAAAAAAAATTGCTTCAACTTGCTAAATTTAGCATTAACTTAAATGTTCAAGGATCGAAGATAGCTCAAATAACTGAATAAATTCTGAAACCTCTGTAAAGGGAAGAAAGAGGAAAAAATATTTCCTGACCCCAGCCAGTCATTAGCTTAAGATTTCAGTTAAGAGGATTGATAGTATTCATAATTTTGTTTTCTATCTTGTGCCTATCTATGCCACTATGCCTGTGCAAGACATTTCACAACGCAGAGAAATTGTATTGCTCTGATGTTTTTTTAGAAAATGTTATATGCCTGTTTTGTTTTTTTTTTTTTTCTCTACCAGAACCTTATGCTTGTGATGGTAAAAGTAATTTTATAATTTAGCCTCTACATTTTCTCCTACAATGTCTTTCCCTTCCAAAACGGGAAGCTGCAAAACCTTCCTGCTACATAAGCTTTATAAAAGTGCGTATCTAGATTACACCAAATTAGTAATTGAAGTAGAAAATACTGTTCTTTCTTCTTCTTCTTCTGGATTTTATTGGTAAATACTTAAAAAGGTGGTCCTTAAATCTATTTGTCTGATCAGTTTTCTTGAAATTTCACTTCATTTAAAGCTGGTCTCATTTGAAAAAACAGAAATCTGAACATGCTTATGATGTGTAAGTCAAAGTTTGACATATTCTCTGGAGTGTTACAAAGCAAAAAGCAATATTATTTCCACCATAACTACCAGAGATAGGAAAAAGCTGCTCCCACAAATATTCAAATTGAAAAATAAATTAACTTTAGTCAAGCTGATTTCCATTTTTGTTTTGTTTCTCCGTCAGTATTCAACCAACAAATGCAAATTGCAGGAAGTCTAATGAAAAGCACAATTCTAAAAATTTATTTTTATAAAAAGTAATTTCTAAATACAGAAGTATGATTTTTTTGAGTAATTAGGGAATCACCCACTCAGGAGTATAAACAATACCACGTGACTTATGTAATCAGCTACACATACCTGGCATGAGCGGCATTTCAGTTTGAATAGAGCTACCTTTGATAACCTTTTGAAATAAAAGAAACTTGTAAAAGGAAGTTCATAAAGTAATAAATATGTTTGAAGAACTTGTTATCTGTACAGACTTCTTCATACAGCAAAGATTCACTGTTAAAGTTGAAAATGTTTGATACTATGAAACACACAGAAAAGGCTGATGGTTCCAAAGATGAGGACTGTTTCTTTGCTGATACAAGGAAACATATTTAAAAATCTTCCTAAAATCCTTTAGATGAACCTCATGATGTTTTTATGTTCCCTAGTCTTTTTCATCACAGACATCTGTTGCTTTACTTTATTTTCATTATAATGCACTGTAATGTGATCACTCAGAAGTTAATTTTATCCTTTAACAGTGTTGTACTTAAATTGACCACAAACTTCTGCATGCATCTCATCTCTAATTTCTTCTTTATTTTTTGCTGCTAACCAAGGATACCTATCCAGTACTTTTGAAGTAGTACCTTACAATATTCATAGTTTTAATTGTTACTGTCCTTTTCACTGCAGAATCCACTTTCAGATGGAAGATTTATTTAGCTTAGTTCCCATTGCTCTGTCCCTTATATTGTTACTTTGGAAGCCACTTTAGGCATCTCATATCTGATATCTGAGGTTTTAGTGTATATTATTCTGGTTTGGTTTTAGTAATTTTCTATGTCTAGAAATTTGCCTTTAAAAAAAGATCTATAATTGTTAATGCTAATGTATTATCTTCAGATAGTAGAGATAAGAACCCAATTCTATAAGACATTTGGCCAAATTAGGAACTAGTGGCACAGCTCCTTTGTCCTAGGGATTGTCTCCCAGCCTTCCACAAAGCTACTGAGATATTTAGCATTAGAAAGGCAGAAAGTATTTCTAAGAATTTGCACAGCTAAATAAAAGCTAAACATAGTGTATTTCATCAGCCCAATGGTCCACCTAGCCTAGTACCAAGTCTGAAACAGTGGCAAGGAGTACATTTTGACAGAAGTGGATGTGATCTTGGGAAACATACAGTGACAGTTCTCCTGTGATGTTCTCCCATTATGTTCTCCCAGCTTCATTTTAACTACTTCATTGAAGGCTGTATGCAGATAAATTTGGGAAAACAACCCCAAACAAATTGGTAATAACTAATATGGTACTTGGAATGTAAACTTTCTAAATGTCTTTTGCTTGATTGCAAGGAAGAAAAATAAAATAAACATTCCTTGACAATATGAATTTAGTAATGTTTTTCTTATTCACTATTTACAAAAGTTTATCTAATTATTGCAGCAAAGCATGGTAACAGGATCTCAGAGACTTTTTGCTGAGGTACCTTGAATATGTTAGAATTCTGTGCAGTGGCACAGTGAAATTCAATACTGTTCACTCACTTCAGTAAGCGTGCTTTACTCTGGTTATAGATGGTTGATAAGAACTTAAAGGAAACCAGTGAAGTATCCAGTCTCAAAGTAGACTTCTACCTGACCATTTCTGGATAGCTTCATGAAAAAAATACACTTTCAGTAGGAACAGGTCGATTGGAACAGGATGATACTTCTACTAGTGAACAAAGTTTTGTGTTTTCCACAATACACAGATCATAAACATATATATATATATAAACCTGATATATGTATATATATATAAGGGTTCTGATGTAATAAAGAGGGTGTGCAAATTATCTGTAGCTTCAAAAGGCATTTCAGATTATTCTGAATCACATTTCCTACTACTATATCTATTGCACCTAATACCACTACCACCTCCTCACAGCCATTCCTTAATCACTATTTGGTTTCACAAATTCTGATTCTTTTCACATACATGTCTGTAGTGTAATTCAAGGACAAGCCAATGTAATCTGTGATGTTTATGTTCCATGAAAAAAGGGGTTGCTTGCAGTCAAGTGATAGGAAAAGACTGGTATCTTTGGAGATATATCTGGTAGTACCAAACTGAAGAGAGAGTTTCAGAAACGTCTTCCATTTAAAACCAATGAAAGGCAGAAGACAGCTATCACCATTCCTTACACAGATAGAATACATAGCTCAATCCACTGCCCACAAAAGATATATTGGTGCTAATAAATGTTTTTCTCAGTTAAGGAGTGCAGAATTTGACCCAGAGAGAGTGCAAGTGGTTAAATGGAGGAATGTGCTAACAAAAGAGTAGTTAAATAACTACTGCAGTTAAATAATTAGCATGCTATTCCTCATTAGAAACAGTCATTTTGTGGTGGTGGGGTGGTTTGTCAGTCGAAAATGATGAGGATTATGGTGCTGTGATTTAAGAAGTCCTATTGTGACTCACTGGTGTGTTAAATGTAAATATATGTGTGGTGTTGAGCACAAGCCAAAATCACTGTTGTGAACAAAGTCTTCGGGTAGATTGGATCCGTCTCTGAACAGAGGTGCATCCTTTCTTTGTAAGAGCTCTGGGTTTAAATACAGCTATTCTTCACATCCAGACACAGATCCAAACTTCTTGTTGTGGCCATCTGGCTAATATTACCACGCTGCATTAAAACTGTGTTCTTGCTAGCTTCCCAGGCTTGTGTCAACCTTTTGAAAGAGTTTTATTTTTCATGATTAGAGATATCCACATTCATTTTCAATCAGGAGAAACAAATGTATTTCATCCTAAGAAGTGAGCTAGCACAGCATATACAAGGAAGTGCTGCTTTATTGTTTGGGGTTTTTTTTCTGAAAAAAAGAAAAAAAAAGTAGAAGCTAATCTGTTTGACAACTGGTGAACTGAGTTCGTTTTTCACTGCTAGGATCCAGGGAGTGGTGAGAAATAAGAGCGACCAAGCTAGGGCTCGTAGAACTCCTTGGGGTGAGGAGCACAGGCAAGTTTATAGGCCATGGTTATTGGTCACTTTTTATCCCATGATGTTCTGGGTCAAGGGTCTGAGCTCTTGGGACACACCTACCACTCATATTGGCTAGACACTTTTGACGTTGCTGTTACCAAATTCCCTGATACAAATCAAGAAGAATGCAAGTCTATACAGCTCTGACTTGAGTCAGCACTTCTAAGCTGAAGGCTTTGGAAACCCTGAAGTCTCTGAGGCTGTAACCTTATATACACTAATAAACTAAACAAGGCTGGGGCATGTGCTTGGGCACTGTTCAGCAATCATACACACTGTTTAATTGTGAGCAAGATCCCTGCCATGGTTTTAGTCCATGACAACTGGAGTTTCCTAGTCAGTATCTGGGCAAGGTTCAGGGATAGCATTAGGCCAGGGAACAGAGAGTGTGCTGTGCATTGTGGAGGACGACAAATTATTGGGGTGGCGGAGAGGGGAAGAGTTTGGTTGTGTAAAGACGCACCATGCTATGCCATTTTGTTTAAGAGCCAGAGAATGGGCCCAATCTGTTTGGTTTAATAATGTACCGTAGCCTCAAGGTATCCTGTCACATCTAGGTTTTACAGAGGTTGCCTGTCATGTTTTACAGGTTTGCAGGATTTGCAGCTCTGGGCTGGGTTTGCTAAACAGGCTGCCACAGATTTAGGACAGAAGATTTCAGTATCGTGGGCTAAATTGTCTGTACTGAAAGCACTCCACATAATAGGATTGTCCTAGGGCCATGTTAAGCCAACATTTCAAATATGTTCTTGTTCTCCATACTAAGTATGACCCAACTGATGCTCCATAAAATCGTATTTTGCTGATTTTCCTTTATTTATATCAGAGTTTATTAAAGTTGATTTTTTGATTGCAAAGTATGAAGTTCACAGTTTAGTGTTCATGTTTAAGGGGTCAGTTTCGTATGGAATGTACACAAAATATCTTTTTTCATGAACTTCAGGATGCTGCATTAACTTTTATGAAGACTTTCATACCTGTCACATAAGGGGTTTATCTTAGGGATGTGACTGAAATTATATCACTTAGAAAGGTTTGGATAAAGGTTTTGTTGCCCTTCTACCTGCCTTTTTCATTTTCAAAAAACAAAGCAAATGAAAATAAGCTGCTGGAAGATTCAAATTCAGTTAAGCAAAAGGGACTCAAGGTTTGTATCCCTATAGCATTTTTGGTATGCAAATACACATTCTTGTGTATAATTTATTACCTGGAGAAACTATCTGGATATCTTTTTCATTAATCTCTTCATTCTTCCTATTGAAGGTCTGAATTTTGGACAGTACAGTGAAGCATTTCAGTGTAGTATTTTAAGACTCTGCGATCCATAACTTGTCTATCTCAGTCACTCTTGGTAACTTTAGTGTTGACAAGACATAGTGGTAATTACTATGTTGTTCCAATCCATGGTTACCTTTTTCCCAAGGTCTTTTTGGTTGTGTTAACAGGATCATAGGCACGTCATGAAACTGCAATATGTTGCTGTGGATTTGAAAATCATTTCAAATCCATAAAAGGTAACATATTCATCTGGCAGGATTTAAAGCTAAGGCTCTTTGTCTGGCATGTAGCATGTTCCCTGTAATATTTGTTCATCCTCAAAGGAAGATTGCCAGAGTGCATTCTTAGTAATGGAGTTAGGTAACACCCTAGGAATGTGTAGAATCATATCCTGAGCCTCAGAGGCATTATTTTATACAATATCTCTAGTAAGACTCTGAGCAATCTAGATAACATTAGAGCTGTTTTCCCCTGAAAGTAATGGTGCTCTATCACGTATACAGACTGAAGAACCCTGCATATGAACTTTGGTATGACTAGGTGCAGTAACTGTACAGTGCTCAAAATATAAAGTGTGTGATAGATCCCACAGGTATGTTCTTCACTGCCCCCAATTGAATTTATCCAAAGAATTTTTCTTTATGTCAGAAAATTTTCAGTCATCTACTGGACTCTGCAAAGCAAGTACTATAACCTATTCCTTGGGTCCTTGCATCCTTTCCTAGTGTAAATCAACCTTGCACCATTTACACTTATGGAAGTTCACCTGTTAATACCACCACTTTAAATTTGCTCCACCTTATTTTTTGTGAGTGGAAATTCAGCAATAAAACCTGCTTAAATAGTTGTGACTTGGATAGCACACAGCCAGAGTGTAACTGGAAACAGTAATTGATGTAGAACAGTGGAAGGTATTCCGATATGTTCAGGCCAAACTGTATTTCTTCCTCTTTATGAAAGTTTCCTGTGATGACTAACGCTTCCAAGATGTTGGCACACCATTTGGGCTATAAGTAAAAAACAGAATTTAAAGTACCCAAGCTTGCTTCTTTTGATCATGTTACCATTACAGAAGTTTTCAGAGATATGGAGAAGACTTTTAATAGAATGCGGATACTTTTTCTTCTGACATTTTCTCCTAGGCAAGGCATTTGAGTTTGTAAGTGAAATTTTGTTGTTTTCAGAAAAAAAATTGCTTATTATTTTTCCCTGCTTTAAATCAATGAATGAAAAAAAAAATATAAATGTTAGTTAGGGTTCAAAATCCTGAAGGAGGGTTTATGTTCTTACAATGACTTCATTTCATTATTAGGGATTCTGTAACAGCAACTGAAAGTGATGCAATCCTAAGGCAGTGTTTCACAAATTATTTTGTGTTGCCTCCACTTTCAAAGGGTCTTCCCTTCTGCATCAGACCAGATACAAGGCATGTAACTGTGCATTTCAGAAAATAGGCAAGACAGGCAAGTGTCCCATAGTTCAGAAAATCCTATACAATTCTATTAGGCCTTATGGGAATTTATGTTGTGATAATGACCATTGGAGTGAAAGAATTAGTCTTTCTAAAAAATAGCAATTTTCTTTACCTGTAAAATTAGCTAGAGTTTTTGAAAAAAATATACCATACAGTTTTGTCTTTAGAAAGAAGACAAAAAAGTATGATGAAGTTGGACATAACCTGTGAAATTAAATGAAGTTAGGAGGACAAAGCTGAAGTATTAAACTGTTTCCTTAAAAAAAGCTACTTTCAAAAATGTCAACTATAAACTATGCTTACAGGCATTTAAACTCACTAGCAGATGCTGATATGATAGACCCTTATTTTTGCTGCTCTGGTCAACACAGGAACGAATTACTATGGTGCTCTACATCTTTGATTCTTATTCTTTGCTTTGGTATTGATTAGGTTTAAGCTCCTGGGCCTCAGTGCTTAGTCATTTTATATTAATTCATAGCTTCCTCCTCAGTCTTTTTGTAAGTTTAATTCCATATTGTATTAGGTGAAATTTGCTTTAAGATAATAGTGGTAATAAAGACTGATGCCATCTTTACCTGATGGAGCTATTTTGTGAATCTGTATCAAGCTTTTCTCATTCTGCCAAGAGCAGAGCATCTGTGATTATTGCAGTGTAGTTTAAAGCACTCAATTTGAGACAGAGAGACAAGTTCTGCTTTTGGCTGCCTAAGTGAATCTCTCTTTCTTTTCAGTAGAAGTCACATGTCTGCAATGGAACACAGTATTTGACCCCACAACACTGAGGACTACCATCAGGGCCAGAATAAGAAACGACTTGGAGAGGAACCGTGCATCAGTTAGTTCGCTTTCTCAAGAGAGAGTGAGCTTTAAACTGTTACTGTAATTAATATTTTCAGGTACTCCTTTGCAATCTTCACCCAATAACAGCATTTCCAATTCTATAAAATTTTGTCTAAGTACATCCTAATCTGCTCTTCTTAAATGTGCATGCAGTGGAAACTCATAGAGAACTCGGGAAGGAAGGCTGTAGCTCTCTAGGCTACAATTTGTCTAGGGCAGCAGGTTTAAAGGCATTTCCTGTAACAATGTGCTAGGAAATCTTCACTGCAGATAGAAACTTTCAAGTTCTTGCATTGCATCTCATCTAGGAGAATATTATTCTGTCCTAGACATCCTAGACATCCTAGACATCCTAGACAGTGATTCAAAAATGGTACAATATGAGGGCCCCCCCCCCAAATCAGTTAGATGACCTGATGTAACACTTGGTGTTATAATCTATTTTAGCTCCTTTTCCTCATGCTGTAAGATTGCTGTACCAACGTTACTGTCTAAACCAAATATTAACAGTAAAGTGAATCTCAATGAATATATTCCATGACATTTTATTTTCTGGTATTAATGATACATTATGAAAGTAAAATATATCGGACTTAAAAACAAACAAGTAAAGCTAAACTCCTCCCAGCATAATTAAAATACATTATGCATACATTATTAAAATCTCTAGAAAAGTTTAAAGGATATATTTTTCATCATTCCTTCCCATGTGTTTTTATTTCATTTGAGTAGAAAGACCTTCCTCAGACAGGGTTGAATACCAAACAAAAATTGCAAGGAAGATGAAAGGCTAAAAATGCAATCAATTTTTAAAAAACCAGTCCTTTTATTGTAAGCATTGTTTAGCTTAAAGAGATCAGTAACCATGCTAAGACAACCAACCATTTAGTGAGGAATCTTTCAAGTTTTCTCTGTGATACAGGAAATGGTATTGGATGGGGGCTTTCTCCTCTCTCTTTGTAGCCCTTTTCATGAGAAATCATGTCATTGCTTATGGCAGTACATGGTGGCAAACATGGCTTTATGTCACAAAAGCCCAGGATTAACAAGAGAACCTGACCTAGCTTTTTTGCTTTGCTGTGCTCCTCTTTTTTTTTTTTTTTTTTTCCTTCCCCAGAATCTTTGTGCTAAATGGGTTGAAGTAGATTTGGTTTGTACTTCTCAGAGTGGATTCAATGTGACATGTTATGGGAAGCTCTGGCAGAAATATGTGGTAAGTAGGTCACAACAGCTATGTTGATTAGCATATTGGTGATTTACAACCACAGTATCAGTTATAATGTGACAGACAGATAACATAAAATTCTGCGTATTTGTTGGGAGAAGGAATTTTTCCAGCATGAGACCAAGCTGAGTAACCATGCTGTACTAGCAATATATTTATTTTTCTTAAAACTATAACCCCCTCATGAAATGTTTTTAGCCCTCAGCTTAGCCTGAGGCCAAATCCAAGGAAAGTAGCCTAAAGCTCATGATGAATGTTTACTGACTTTTGTGGTCAGTGTTTCTCAGGAGTAAATTGTAAAGAGCATATGAGCTGCACTTTATGTTTCCAGCTTCAGGCTGTGGAAAGGAGTTGGAGAAAAAGGTATGCAATTTAAAATTACCCCCAAATTATGTTCACAAAATATGCTTCACCTTTTCACAATTGTGCATACTGAAATTACTAAATATTGCATTCCCTACTAGGAAGTCAAATGCACCTACCTCATGTGGTTTAAATAAAATAAGAAGTAGGTTCATTTAGCAAACAAGACAGATAATTCAACATGAAAATCTAGGGGCTGGGAAATGATCTTGGGAGCTTCTGGGCGAATCTTGAGATTTGGTACAAGGGAAGTCTGCAGCAATCCCTTCCCTTGATTACCAGCAGGATGTGAGTTGCCTTTTTCCTACTGTCTTTATTCATGTTTCAGCAGCCTGCCACATGCAATATGCCAAAGCTCATACAAAACCCTGTCTGTGTAGCACACAAAAATGTGTGCACACAAACACACATACACAGTTCGTTTCAGAAGACTCCGCATAACCTTAATAAAAACTGCTGTCTGAAGTAGAGGATTTATTGAGATACACTTGCACAAGCTCTTTGCTGAACACAGGAATTTTATAAAATATATTTACAAGCTTTTCTGCTGTCACTGTCATGGTTATGATCTATTTCCATAGTTCAATATTTTTCTGTATTAATTGCAAAGTCACATATTTTCACACATCTCCAAAAAAGTGTCATTGGACATAGAAGCCAATAGTAATAATCTCGTTCCACATAGCACCAATACGTTTGCATGTTATACTTACCTGTACAACACTTTGAGAGAACTTGGATAGCATATCAGTATTGGAGATGAACTTTGAAGTTCAGGCATGATAACTTAAAGTTGATTGACTGAAGACACTCAATCTTACTCTAGACAACGATGAAATTTTTAGATTAGATGTCTATCAATACAAACTCTCTACATTTTAAATAATTAAATTTTATTGCAAGGTCAACTATGATATAATTTTTAATATAATTTTTGAATACTTTTTTTTAAAGGTAATTTCAAAAGAAATATTTTTTTTTATTTGAAAGTAAGAGCTAAAGCAAAACATAGAAAGCAACAACTGATCTGAAAGCCGTAATATGAAAGCAAATAAATTATGTATTTCTGCCTTTGCATCAGGTAAAATCAGAAATCACTTTCAATCAGATCTTCAGAGCTGAATAGCACGCTGGTCTGTACAACTGAGAAATAAACACATTGACATTGATTAGAACTGGCTTTTGGAATTATATTTTTTTTAAGTACATAGAGCAAGGAAACACAGAATACTGACCAAACTAGGTCCATCCACTTCTTTTAAGTCATCATTTCAACACTGGAAACTATCTTATGCAAATTTGAGGGAATAGCAAACCTTAGCACACATTCGACTGCAATGCTGTCTGTTCTCTTTAGAAAAAAGTCCCTTTCCAGACATCTAATATTTTGCTTTTGCTTTTTTTTATGGCTAATAAGAGCCAGTTCCATTTTTCTGTGCGAGCTTAGGGTAAAAACTGGGCTCCTTCCACTTACATATCGTCCAGTAAAGTTTTCTAGCAAAGTAGGAGAAAAATTTAGTATAACAGGATTAAAGCCATCTCTAATAGGAGTAAATTACAGACCAGTTACAGTAAAGGGGTTCAGGTAAAGAAAAAGTTAAAAAGTAGAGGTTTTATATTTTCAACAGGACAACTTAATGAGACACATATGCATATATAGTTAGGTGAAATTATAATTTTGCAATCTTATAATTAACTAATTCCAATTTATGAAGGCAGAAGATAACTCTGTGTATCATTGCATTGGCTATGTATAATAGGAAAGGGCATATACACCTCCATAATGCTGCTGCACTCGAATAAGCTGAATAAAAAAGTGGTCAAAGGATGCTTTTGAACTAGTGGAGTCAATATTTGCCTGACCAAATTAACAAGAAGAAGCAAGATTTTTGCTTTAAGGAATGGGCTGGCATAATTTATTTCCCTCGGCCGAGGAAGTATGGAAGAACAGATAAAAATGCTGAACTGTACAACTGTAGATGATCTCTGCATGCTTTAGTTATCTTATGTATAGATAATTTAATCATGATAATAAAATGTTTAAGGCCAAGTTGCCCATTCTGAGCTTGCCTCAATTGCATGCAAAAATATATATACGTATATGCATATACATTTGCATTTAGGCATATATATGTATATATGTAAAACACATATAACAAAATATACTTTTATGTGTATATATATATATTTAGGAACTCTCATTGAATACTAATGAGTCCTCCATTTTTGTATTATCTTTTTTTATTTTTTTTTAATTTATTCTTTGTGGTTAATATGAAATCCTGAAAATACTCTTTATTTTTTAACCTCTTTAGCCTCACTCTGTTGCACATTTACAGATACCACTGGGTGATGTTTTGTTGCCTTAAATATTTGGGAGCATGTTTGTAAGTCAGCCCTGCAGAGTCCAGTGCAATCCCAACAAAGTGTAAGCATTGGGACAGCAAAAAAATGCATCCTCAGTATATAGCGCCTCATTTAGCTATGACTGACAGGTACAAAATCCTACTGAATCAGAAATGACAGGTATAATAGTGGCAAGCACAGGAGATTCACAAACCAGATTTTCCTGGGAGCATCATCTGCAATGGATGTTCCCATATGCCTAATATGGGAATATCTAATTACAATTTTTATGTGTTAAAATGAGGGAAAATATTGATAGAATAAAATAGAAATCCCCAAAGAACAGAGCCCAGATGTTCTTCATAGTGATTTTAGCCTTAGGAAAGTTTGGGAAACAGAGTGGCTAGAGGCTCAGGGTAAATTTTCTGCGTGGTATGCAAGGAATTACATACATAATTCCAGCTGTTTTTAATGGGACATGTCTAATTCCTTATGTACCAGGTTGAAAAATTGCCCACAGACTTTCAAAGAATTTACTTTCATAGAATTTACTTTCATATAACGTTGTTTTTAAACCAGAATCTTCAGGTAGAAGCATTCAGTGAATAAGAAGCAACCAAGACAAACTAGGTCTTTTTTTCCTGCTTCTAGGACAGCAAAAAAATTTAAAATAAAAAATCTGCAGAAAGAAACCTTGCTCTGCCTCTGTAGTGATGGTGGCATTCCCTTGTCCTGGCTTAGGGCACTGTTTAAATAAGTGGAATTCTAACTAATCTGAGACTTTTGACCAGAGAGAGATCACTATGGGCCTAGTGATTGCATCTCTCTTTATTTGATGGGACATATCATTTAAAGAGACCTCCCAGGTCATTATGGCCCAGTTCCACATATTGCCAGCACAGGCAAATATGTAATATAAAATTAATATCAATCATGTAATTCAAAAATCTGTGTGAGTCCATCTTTTAATATGCAGGGGTTTTATTCACCCCTCCCATGATATAAAAATGAACACAAGAACAAGGTTTAGACTTTGATTTTGAGAAGAGAGAGTTTCACAAAACTGTTTTCAGTGAAATAAAGGAAGGTTCAAATGCTGATTTACTCTCTTGGAAAGACACTCGTGAGAAATAGAAGAGAGACTCAAAACCACACCTGTATCACCCATTTCTCTCTTTCTACTATTCTTGTCATGTGCAAAAGTGTTTTTCCACTTCTGTTGCCATTAATTTACATTTTGAAAAATAGTTTTTGCTGAAAAGTTAGGGGCCATAAATTGGTTCTTTATGACCCTTCTAGTCCATTTGGCTATGGACTGAAACAAGATTCAGCCTGATAGGGAAAAGCAGCTGAGAGTGACAGTGAATTTCATAAAGGGCATATAAGAGGCTGCAAAGAAGCGCCTGAATCATCCCCCATCTCTACTTCTGAGTTATTAGGCCACATCTCACTCAAAAGATTAAACATTTTATCTCACAGGTCATTCCATTTTATTGCAGCGTTGCCTTTAGCAATGCTATAGTTAAGGTTCTGTCAGTGTTTCTATTATAGGCCCCTATTTTCTGGAATTTATAACTTAGGGCTAGAAATTCCCCCTGGGTTAAAACTTGGCAACAGCATAGTAGGTCTTTTTTCCAGCAGAGAATTTCTCCCCCATCCACTCTCCACTTTTTAGCCTATATTTGAAGTAGATGGGAATGCCACGATCATCTACTTATAATTTTAAACTATATTTCTTCTACCTAAACCCAAGACATTTCAAAACGTATTTAGTTCTTAATGCAAAAATGTATGCCAGGGTGATTTTAGAATCAATGAGATACTGCAAATGCAAAATGGGTACTCTGTGTGTGTGTATGCATGCATGTGTGTGTGTGCACGTGTGCGTCTGTGCATACACACACAGTCTCACATTTTTCCACAGCATTTTATCGAGTGCCATGTTGAAATGAAGATTGAACAGCTAGTGAACTCTTAGTGAAATTAATAGCACATGATTGCATACAAATCTGGCATTCAATAACTATTGCATACAGGTTTGTTTGACTACATTCAGTGATCCACTCTTATGAATTTAAAATGGAGATTCCTAGTTTAAAAAAATTTAAAATCTCTCAATAAAAAAAATAATGAAACTGATGTGGTTACATAAATCACTTTGCAATAAATTATTCTCAAGATCCAGCCCAAAACAATGAGTCCAAAAATGAACTAGAAATAAGGAGAAGGGTGAAATTGGGGTACATAGTTTAATTGGTTTACCTCCCTGTTTATGCTAAGACTTGTTTTATATGTTAAAACACTCAATAAAAGGTCAGCTGCTGAATAATAAAATGAGTAATGTGGCGGGGCAGCCAAGACATTCTTATTTAGTAAAGCACTCAAACACATTCCAAGATACTTTCTGAAATGAGACCCATTCACACAACCTGTAAGCAAAGATCCCTGCAAGGAGTGGGGGTTGAGAAAAGAATAGCAAAAAGACCTGAAAGCAACTCAGGAAATGGAGTGGGTAGGAGAGAAAGAAAATCAGTCAAGGATGATATCAGAGAAAAAGGGGAAAAAAACATCTGGTAAGCAGAGAAAAGGTAAGCTGTGTGGGAAGTGGAGAAGGAGGTAATGGTGGAAGACAAAAAAGGTAACCCAGCCTCTTACAACTACTTTTATTGATAGCTGTGGTCATCAAAATTAAATTTTAAACTGAGATACTCTTCATAATAAAAATACAGGCAAAAATGGGAAAAAAGGAAACAGAAGGGTAAAGAAGGCTAAATAGTTACAGAAAATAGGGCCCTTCTATTTTTAGCTCAGTGGTTCAAAGCCAGCATAGATCAGTAGTGA
Organism: Nipponia nippon; assembly: GCF_047370975.1. Taxonomy (NCBI): domain Eukaryota; kingdom Metazoa; phylum Chordata; class Aves; order Pelecaniformes; family Threskiornithidae; genus Nipponia; species Nipponia nippon. Next base: position 37,671,602 of record NW_028262291.1, read on the forward strand.
CTGAAAATTATTTCCATCTGTTCTGAGTGTTTCATGAAATCTTCTGATGATGTTGGTTCATTTACTACTGCACAGCTCACCATTCCATGGATGCTTCGTCCAGAACTAATACTAAGTGGCAGCTTTGCAATATCAAAAGAGAAGGCGGCTATGGAAAATGGACTAACCCCTCACTCACCCAGTGTTACCAGACCAGAATTGAAGCAGATTGTTTGGACAGTGTAAAAAAAAGTGATATTGCTGTTGCTCCCGCTTAACTTGCAGTAAGCCCCTTATTCCAGCATCTCTTATGATAATTAAAGCTAATGTAGAGTAAAAGAAAGATGGTGTGGTGGTGAGTCGATAGAGAAAAGTCCTGGTTTGCTAAACCAAATACTCTTGTCAAAAGTTTTACTTCCACAAGTGCATTCATACAGGTGTTTAACATCTCAAAGTGGTACTCTGCCAGAGCACATTGCTAGAAATGAGAAACACTGCAATATGATCTGTAAAGTGCTTCTATTATTTTTTCTATGAGCAACAGAAGAGAGAATAGAATTCTGTGTGGAGACTAACCATAGGAAATGAACTGTAGGCTTTCATATTACAGCCAATATGCTGTTTTTGAATGTCAAACCACAGTATTACTGCGTGGGGATCCCAGATTTGGATGACCTTAGCCAAGATAAAAACATCCTGACTACATCAGTCTCATATCTGCAAAACAACTATACAATTAATGTTGAGATGGGGACATACAAGCAATTGCTCTCAACACACTTTATGGGGGGATATGTCATTTTTTTAACGAAAAGTAAAAAGGTGGATGGGTATGTGCAACTTACATCCTTGTCTCAGGTTGCGTATATTCCTCTTACACTTGCTTCATTTAACAAAATCTGTGTAAGAGCATTGCAGACATTATTTAAAATGATCCTTTTCCTCTCTCCAGCTCACTTTCAGGATGCTGTTACTGTTTCTGTTACACAAAAAAAAAAAAAGGGAAGCAAAGAATAAAGAAAATGAAAATTGTGCAATCATCTTACATAACAAGGTAAATATAGCATATTTTTTAGTCGTTTTTATGCTGACATATGTCAGGAAGAACAAACTGTAATCTACATTCTCTTCCTACTGTTTGAAACTTGTGGAGTACTTAACTAAAGTCGTTTTTCTCCTTCAAAACATTTCATTAAAACACAAAAGACTTTCTCCCTCTTGATGTTGCCAAAAGAACTCTCACACTGTGTAATTAAATCTCTGTTTTAAAGTACTTTTCCCAGCAAACACAGGCTTCTAAGTTCAAGACTGCATAATAGATGTTATTAACTATACTTATAAATAGAAAATGTGTCTTGTAAAACATTATATTTGCTGAATGAGTTTGCCTTTTTCCAAAGTCATCTCCTTATTAATGACTCATGAGTTTCTTTTCTATTATTTAAAAATAATGTAATTATAGACTATTCTGGAATAATTTGATGTATCTTATGTTCATATCCAAACCTATTAATTAAATGAAACATAAGTATTTATAATGTGCTGTATGCTTCTATTATTCAAGCTAATCCTTTTAATCCTATTTAAATTGGAAGATAGAAGTTAATCCCAATAACATCTCTCTACAAACAAATATTAATAAACCTGTTTCAGTCTTTGTTCTCCCTTGTCACCTGTCCTGGAAATGATGAGTGAGTTGTCTAGTTTAGTCTAGGTAGTAAACAATGGAGATGAAAAGGAAAGCATGCAAAATTGCCACTTCGTATCTAAGGCCACAATAACAAAACGTGGAGGTAAAAGCACTGTACAGGATTCTCCTATATAATGTCTCTTTAAAAACTAAGCACTGCTTAGTGATACTTCTGAACTCCTGAATCTTTCTGATGCTACAAACCAGCACTAGACCTATGTCTATGGATGGAAGTTTTCATATATGATTTATTGTAGGCAGCATTTCAATTTCAAGCTATAGCTTAGAGGACTCCAATATCTTGTAATTCCTGTAATTTGACCTGGCTTTTGGAAACCAGCAATAACATAAGGAAGCCATGTTGAATGTGCAATTTTGGATTTGCACTACGGTACTATGACCTGCACATATGGCCAGTCACCAGAAACTGGAAAAGAAGCAATTGTTTTTTCCCTGCTGTGAGCAATGGTTTTGGACATAACTCACACTGTTTTCATGCTGGCTTTTCTCCCTTTTGCCCCAAAACACAAGCGCAAACTGACCTTCTGCAATTCCTTTGGGCAAAAGAAAACCATACTGTGTCTACACAAACCTACAGGTCAGTTTTTGTCCAAAGACACTTATATCTAAAATAGATTGGCCTGCCAGGACAACCCTTTGTTTTGTTAGGCGAAGATATAATTCACTGCAGTTGGAAAATTAAAAGGATACTGAACTATATGGATTACAACACACAAACTAATTTTCTTTTGGAAGCCCAGACTGATACTTAGGTTAGTTGTTTGTTTCACTTTCTTAACATAAAATGCTTAAAAGTAAATAATGCTTTCCCTAGAAGCAGAAACTTCCTAAGAATAACAGTAACATAATTGTATCAAAATAAAGGTTTGAATATAGATGTAAACTAGAGAGTCATTTGTATATTCTCTGCGGATTCTGTATTTACTAAAGAATACCTGCATAAAAACCAACAAACCTAAAACTATGAGTTGGTGATCTGCCAAGTGAAGAACAGAGCCATTTAAGGAGGATCAAAGCATTGAAAATTCTAAATTATCTTTTGCACAGAGTATATTAAAGATATCCTTTTTATTTTAAAAAGTTTAAGGCCTGTCAGAGATTCAAATTTTCAAAAGTGAATGTACTGGAACAAGCTGATACAGTAAAGAAAAAAAGGTAATGAGAACTGGATACTGTACATGAAGGAATTCCAAAGTAATTTAAGATTGAGTGGTTGAACTGCTAGCTTAAATATACAGTCTTTGATTTAAACTGGCCCCTATGCCAGAGGACTAGATGGTAGCAGATGTTATGTTTTTTTTCCCTCCTGTAACTGAAGAAAGAATCATCCAGGGCAATACAGATCAACATCTTTTTCAGTACCAGGAAAATTAAACAAAATAATAAGTAAAACCCAGATTTTAGAATACAAAGAGGACCTGTTAGAGTATGGACAAACAAGCAGAGTTCCATGAAGAAAAACTGTTTCTCAAAAGCAAATGGGTTAAAAAAGACTTTATTTGGAGTTTTTAATTTCTTATGCTAAATTCCATAGGATGAACTAATCAGAAGAGTGAGTAGGTGGAGAAATAGAGTTGTTATACATAAAAAATGGTAGTATTAAGAGTAGTAATGAACAGTTGAAACATGCTAAAATATTAAAATCATATCTCAGGACTGATGGAAAGGGGAAAGGACTGGTCAGTGAAGCAGGAAATTTTTCATTTGACACAATGTTTGGATGGGTCAAAACAAAGAAAAAATGTGAAGTACACTAGAAAAGAGCTTCAGAAGATCAGATGATGGTAGGTGAAGTTCAGTACTGTAGTGTAAAAGTAAAGCATACTGATAAATGTAACAAGCACTGCACTTAGTGTGTTTCTGAAATAGCAGTGATTGCTCTGTGCAATCATTGTGAATAGTTGATTGAAAATATTCTGTATGCAGTGGAATTTTAAAAAGCAAGCAATGCGTGAAGAACTATTTTTAAAAAGAGATAAAAAATAGTAACGGAAATACTCCATTAAAAAAATCAATGCCACAGCTTCATGCTGAATACCTGTGTCTGGATACCATCCCTCCTAAAAGCTAAAAAAGTAGGAAACTTTTCAGAACTTGTTAAATTGCAACAAAATTCTGTAAAAACAAAGATGTACAGAAATGAACAGAATGGAGAAGATATACCAGACATTACTAAATACCAGTAACAAGAGGACTTGAAAAAAACCTTAAAAATATTACTTCTGTGAGTTTATTGTTTCCTAAACTTATATGTTTAGTAATTTTTGTAAAAGTTTTTTTCTAAACATAGTGAAATGCTAAGCTCCATGAAACTCATTTTCACAAGGAACTGTCAAATTCAATAATTTAGTGGGATTCATAATTTATATACACAGTAGGTAATGTAGAAGTGGAAGGGTTTCAGAATGAGTTCACAGAATGAATTCTACATAATGGCAGACTTTGAGAAAGAGGTGCCCATGGACAGGTTATTCTATAAAAGTTATTTTACAGAATTAATAGAAGATTGTGACTACTGCAGAAGCAGAACACCAGACCAGTGGTACTGTTTTTCTGATTAATACCTTGTCTTCCTACCATGGGCTCCTGGGCTTGAGCCATACCTTCTGGGAATAACTCTGCGGCATTGGAATGTATACAATAAACCTGCAGGTAGCTTGACAGCATAGCAGAGTAGATGACTTGTGTAACATGTGAAACAGGATAATAGTGGAAGCCAGCTACCAGATTATCTGGTAGCGTGCTTGAGCAGGCCACTTGAACACTATGCTGGATAGCCAGAGAAGAAATAGAGAACATCTGCTTTCATTTGTCACCCACCGTTTGTAACCAGTGTTGCAAATGTGTGTTGCAACACAATTCTTCCAATTAAAAGCTTTTGAGATTAGACAGTGAGCTCCTAACAAGATGTTGTGCTGAAGAACAGTGGTCATCCAGCACTAAAGTCTGCTTCCAAGTCTCCTCTATCCAGATAAGCTAGAAGCTGGAAGAAGCATGACACCTACTGAGGTGCAAATTTTGAAGAGACCTGATTTTTCACTGCTTACCATGATATTTAAAGCCAATCTTTCTTTTCTTCTACATTCAGGTCTAGAACAATGAGTTGGAACAAGCTGGCATTTTTATTTGCTTTAACAGGCAGGTGGCTTGCCCGTGCTGTCCATTCTAATAGTGATGGATGCCCCTAGGCAAGGAATTCTTTTACATCATTTTTTGTTGCTTACATAAAGTGTTCAGGATTTGTCCTGTTTGTTTCCTTAATCCTTTTTTTTCCTACATACCTTTTTATTTTAGGAGAAGGAGGATGAAGATGTACAAGAAGATTTTATTTTTCTTTTCACAACTGCATTATTTTTTTTCAGTCTGCTGTCATGCTTTCACTTTGCAGTTTTTGAAATGGAAATGTATATGCTGTTATGGATCTCAGGAATGAGTTTATCCAAATGTCAGTACCAAAATTTAGAGTAGTCTTTCTTAGAACTATTTGTTATGCAATGCTGTCTCAGTAATGATTTGTTGATTGAAAAAGATTATAAAAAAGTTAATAAATTGAATTTTGGGAGAAGTCCAGTGAAGTGCTGAAGTTATTTAGGGAAATATTTTTCAGTTCAAATATGAGACCTTTCAGAGTAGCTTTTATCATACCAGCCTCATTCACACAATTGTAGTAGCACGGTCTAAATTTTGAACTGTGAAGCTTTCTGTCAGCAGCAAGTTCTTATCCTATGGAGCCTATAATTGTATGTAGGTTTGCCAGTTCACATAAAGATAGTGTTTCATATTCTTTTAATTACCTTTTTGGAGGCAGGAGAAAAGAAGCAATACTCGCAAGTGCTAAAATGAGCATACCAACGCAAGTCAGCATGCTGCTGCTAGTCTTCCTAGCCTCAGCCTCCGGTCAATGGTGACAGACAGGTTATTCTAGAAGATGATTCAAAATTTAAGCTCCTGCACTCTTTCTTCTAAGGGAAATGATCTCTCCTGATTTATGCTAGAGGGACCCTGGAGAGATTATCCTTTTTAGGCTGAGGTTAGCCTTTGGGAATAGCCACTTCAGCAAGGATTGCTTCAAAACCAGTTATATCAATTTAGACATTACCTAAACATGTTGTACTACCAGATATACCACAGAATAATCCAACTTTAAAGCAATGGAAAAGTGCTTGTAGTTAAAGGAAACCAACCAGTGCTTGGCATAGACTGTCATAGTGTTAACTATGTAGACCAAACCGATTCAAGAGCTGAAATACTCACTGAGACCACTGTATTAGGAGAAGGTAAGATCCTGTGCATTTCTATGTTTTTCCAAGAAAAGGTAACTACATAAATTTTGAAGGAACTGCATCCTCTCTGTTGCATTAATTAGGTTTTTGTAGCTGTCACTTACTCCCACTAGTCCTCTTAATTAATCATTATAAACAAATGATGCACAGCTGAATTGGAAGATACAGGGAATATTGAGGAAATGAAATTACAGACAACACACAATACTTCTGATCCATCATCTCCTAATTTTCAAAGTCTGCCAAGAGATGCCAACACTTAATGTTTATTTGTGCCATGGTGATAAGAAGTGTTCTTAATGGTAGTTCCCTTGTGTTTTGTTTTCTCTCTCCAGGGCCTCGTTGTAAATAAGAGGCTCCGTTTTCATGTGATTTTATGATGAAGCATTGTAGCTAAATGAATGCCATGGGACACCCCTTAAACAAGTAGGCTACAGAGGAGCAAACCTGTTAAAAGAATATATTTCCTCTTCATATAGAAAAACAAGTCCTGTGTAATGAATGCTTGTACTGAAACTTTATGCACATTTAAAGTGTAGTTTAAAGAAGTGTTGCTTGTTAAGGGAAATGACCTAACAAGATTTTTGTACAGCAAGCAGCATTACACCATAGCGTACACTGGGACCTTTAATAATGTACACTAATTACAGAATTACATTGTTTAAAAGAATTGCTTTTCTGTCCACTTTAGAAGACCTTCAAATAAGCTTCAACTCTATGATTGCTAAGGATCTATAGAGTACAAGCAGTAGTGTGTACACAGGTGGTTATGCGTGTATACAGAGATATATAAAATAGAAGCTGCAGGGATGGAGTTCTCACTTTAAAATAGTTTTACTATGGCCACACCATGCACTTTATCTACACAAATATTTATAACTTGAAAATAAGCAGGGCCAGAGGCATCCTATGAAACTTAGAATTTCCATTGACAATATGAGTTTCAGGGAGGGAAGAAGCTCTCTGGAGCTCCTGAACTCTTCAAGGCTGCAGGAGACACTAAGAGGCCAGCGACGGTCAGACACCCTATGGAGTCAAGCAGTGAGTGCTGGACTGGTGACTGCCTGCAGCAACACCTGCAGCTCAGTGAGGTGACTAAGCATCTTAGTCCATACCCATGAATCTTTCATTGATTCCATGAGCTTTGGATAAGGACCCCAAAGTCCCAGCAGTCAGTACAACAGAAAATAAAAAAAACACATGTATAACTATTTCTACAGTATATCAGTGAAGATATCAGTGAACCCATATGTTTAAAAGGACATATATGCAGTTTTCTTTTCAAAAGCATAAATCTGTTATATCAGAGTTAGAATTTTCCAGTCCTTATTCACAATTACATTACCTTTTTAAAATAGTTAATATTGCTTTTCTGTTTTCACATTCAATTCACATCACTGTCACTCTGTTATTTTTTGCCTTGCTGATGAATGAAAGTAACAAACATCCCTGCAATAAGAGTAGCTTGGTAATTATCCTCTTCCCATACAGCTCCCAACTGGTTGTCACATTGCAGGAGTTATATTTAAAGAAAACACATTTTATTAAGTATTGCCAGAAGACAAAAGAACAGAAAACAGCAGAAAAGAAAAATGGTCACCAAGATATTTACTGCTGAGGAACATGTGCTCTGTTTTACGCCATTTGCTGTATTTATTGAAAAATCAATGGTAGAGCTCCTCCAGTGTGACTGTTGTGTGACAAACTCTTTTTATAGGCTAATGTTCCATTACACCAGTTCATTTGCGTAAAACTTTTTGCTGGAGTGGCAAATATTGATAAGATTTCAGACTTAAAAGCAAAAAGAGCACTCTCTTCAAAAGGGAAGGGACATCTCTGACAGCGCAGTTCATTAAAAGGCTGAAAAAACGTGCAAGGCATAATTTGTGGTATAAACTAAACTAGTTTGTGGTTGGTTTGCAAGGTGCAAACAAATCTTTTATTCACAAACTTGGTAGATTTTTTTAAGAGCATGTTCGCATATTCATATATATGCTACAAACATATCATCCATATCCTCAATATTTAAATTTAATTATGTCTTTAGTGGAGAAGTTGTTAGAATTGCAATTCTAATGTTGTGGGAAGATTTTAAAATGTTTTAGTGATTTCTTCTCAGCTGGAGTGGCTGTATGTTTTTGAGCTTTTTCGTCACAGAAAGAGTGTTGAACTGCACTGGAGATAACTCATATCTGTGTTTAGTCTGAACTGTGATTAAGTCACCCAGCTTTCTCTCTTAGTGAGAAATTTTTGCTGCTAGATCAACATTTACAAAATTAATAAGGAACAAAGCGTGGACATGGAGGTGTCCTTCGGACTTTGTGTCCATGACTCTTGTTGTAGGCGTATTAGTGAGTTCCACTTGAGATATTGAACTGCCTTTAATATTCAGCATTTAGCTGCATTTCTGACTAACACTGAGCTTTCAGCCTGGTATCCTCCTGACAGTTTCAAAGTGGTTTTGACCGTGTTCAACTCCTTTCCCTGTAGGGGGTTAATCTCATAAAGATTTCAGCCACACAAGTACTAGTGTCAGGGGTATAATGATCACTTTGAAGTTTGTTTGCTTTCCAGTGCATTTAAACACTTTAAGTGTTCCAGGAATAGGATTAGATGCCCCAGTGAATTCATTTCATTTACCCCCAGCAGTGGTTTTCCAATACTATACGGTGTTTACATGGTATCAATTTAGTGGCATGCTGATTTCCAAGATTCATCCCCTCCCCTATCAATTTTCTACCTCTTGATCCTACTTGAAAATTGCTGTTATATGGGGCAAATGATACTGACAAAAAGAATATTGGGATTCTGGTATCTTCTTATTTCAAATATCTTTCTGGGATTTTCTTCTATGGAGTTCTTCGTAATATAAAATTTAGTGACAAAAAGTCAGTTGTTAGAATAAATAGATTTTTGAACTCTGAGAAAGGTTACATATGAAAAGCTTATTCCCTCCTTAAGGAGACATACTTCACTTAAATAATGATTTATACTTTTTCTTCTTTATTAAGTTACAGATTTTGCACATTACAAAGTTATACAGGCATTTTAGGTGAGAAACCATGAGCACTAGGCACACAGAATTGTCTTGCTTTTCTCTTCTGTAACAGCATAAGTGTGTTATACAGGAAAAGGGAAATACTTTCACTTGGGTATTCTTCTTCCTTTTAAATCCTTTTACACAAACTAAAAAGCTTCAAAATCCACTTCAAGGAAGTGCTATCTGGAATAGAGTCTTTTTAAACTTTGTACTTTAAAACAAAATCCTTTCGTTCCATTATTGGCCCTAGAAAAATTTATTAAATATTGTTGTTTGTTAGTGGAAAAGGCATTCTGAGATATCCCTAACAATCTGAGTTTCAGCTGGCCGAGTGTGCATTCTAAATGCTCCCTCCTTATTCAGGTGTCTCACTTTCAGCAGCCTGAGTGGGAACCCTATGTATTAAAAATCGAGCAAACCCCGGGAAAGAGCATTTTCAGTTACATCACAGTCAATATTTTCTAACTTCATGTGTTTTAAATACAATGAGGAGTGACTTTTGATCTAATTCTCAGAAGTTGTATACGATCCAATTCAGCCCCAAAATAGGCACATAAAAGGGGACCAATGGAGACTTTTTTGTATAATTCCATGTGAATGGGAAATACAGTAATTTCATCACATCATGGAAGAAGCAGTAGACTGAGATCCATTAGCAGGTGATTTCCTGAAATCTGCATGGGTAGCAAGATACTTTTGAAAGCCCAGGGCTTCTGCAAACCTCTCTAGACTACCTATCTCAATCAATACCTTTTTTCCATTATACACTTAATTCTGTTGTTTCATAATTGCAGTTATGGGAAGCCGATTGAACCAGGGAGGGAAGCACATACCCCCAAAACCTTCTTGTTCTCTAACATCAGTTTTCCAGGCCCACTATCAGAAAATATGTACATATCTATCTCTCTACATCTACATCTACATCTACATCTACATCTACATCTACATCTACATCTACATCTACATCTACATCTACATCTACAACTACATCTACATCTACATCTACATCTACATCTACATCTACATCATCTATTGATCTCTATCTATCTATATCTATATCTATCATCTATATCTATATCATCTGTATCTATATCTGATTGCAATCCTGCTGAAGCTTTTTGATACCCTGAGCAAAGGAACTTTATATGAATTTAGGGAGGAAAATCATTCATGAGGCCAGCACTACTTCTTTTCTGCATGCATCCTTAGCAAATTCTGAATGTTTTAGTTGCTTTTTCCATACAGAGTGAGCTTCTGTACTTCTCCCAAGTCTTGTCATTGGACACTCATTCCAGAAGTATTTGCTACTGTAGCATCTGTCCCACTTTCCCTATTCTTCTCCTCACGCTAAGTTCTCAGTGAGAACTCTAGTTGATGCATCCCCATCTTTCTTGAGCTGGATTAAACTTCGTCCACCTGGGACAGAACCTTTCTTCGTTTTAATGCATGACCAGAAAATGAACTTTGCTAAGATTTTTTTCTTCTTTTTTTTTTTTTAACTTTATTTCATTGAAATGGGAACTTAGAATACTACATGGTGTTCATAAAGAATAAGAAAACAGGAAAAAAAAAGTCTATTATCAATTAGAAAAGGCTTTTTTTCTGCAGCATTTCATCTCTAATGATTTTTTCCACAATAAAACATCCCGTGCTGCTGCAGAACCAGCTAAATGGTTTATATTTGGGGCAATAAAGTTTTTTTTTCACTTCTATTACCAATGGGAAATATTAGGGAGGTCTTTGACTGTACATGCTATATGAGCAAACACCACTTAAGCCAGGCTCTGCTTCCTAAACAAGTATTTAATCTCCTCATTAAAGATATATGAAACTAGAAATCAATGAGCGCTGGTGGTTAGAGCTTTTTAGCGGAACTAATGGCTACACCTTGTCTAACATTAGAAACTTCACTTGTGGTTTACAGCTGCTACACATGGAGAAACATGAACCTAGAAGGGAAGACTTTCAGTTGTGCTAATAATTACACTAAGAGTTCTGGATAAGCAGGTCACATAAATATGTAACATAAAAAATCAAACATTTTCACTTCACATTTCAATCTCAAAAGACACTCTGAGCTCTTACTGTAAACCTCTAGATAAAAGCAATAAAAATGCTGTGTTTTGAATAAAAACTTCATTCAGTCTGTTACAAATCCTCCTAGAGCAGAAACAACCACAAACTTGAATGCTGGGGTTGGGAACAGTGTGAACTGGAAAGTGCATGACAAGATACGACTGAATATATGCAGCGCAGATATGATCTATTTTGTTTTCAAAACAAACAATAGACAAAAACATTAACCCCATGAACAGAAAAAAGCACATCACTGATACACTTTATTTTTGGTTCTCTATCTGATTTGCATCTAAACGATTTGCAGAAGAAATACTGCAAAATGTAACTGATTTTTCCCACAGTTCAAAATGCCTGAATAATGTAAGAAGGTACCAGAGTGCACCAGAGTGCTGGTTTTGCATGTTGAAACTGCGGGGTGTATTGCCTGTCTTGTGTGGAGGCATGAGGACGTATGGCATTGAAAGTGCAAAGCCTTTTTTTACTGCCAATGCAAAATTTTGGGTTTTTCCATCACAACGAATCTCCTTTGTTTTACAGGAAAACAGTTTTGCCTGAACAATGATGCTATTTTAATTAGAATGTTGCCTAGCCTAAGCTAAGGTGGGATTTTTCAGAGAGGAATGAGTGATATAGTTCTCTCCCTGTACATTGTACATTTGTGATTTCAGAAGGAGCTATTTCATTGAGATCAAGAGATACCCATTTTACCTAGATACAAAAAGTTAATACTTAGGCACAAAAGTTCAAACTTAAGAGGCTACAGATTTGCATAAAATGTTAGTGTCTTTGCAGAAGTTCAAGCATAGACCAGTGGACATGACACATTCCTGATTTCAGTTAAGTTGGAACAGAATTACACAGCTGGAGTGGTAATCAAGCATTTGTTGTTACTAAAACCTGACTCTCTACTTGTATATATCTTCAAATAAATAACTCCAAAATTATTTATTTTATTTTATTCCCCTAGTAGCTATCTTGATGAAGATGAGAAAACTCATGGAAGAGTTGTCAGATACTATTAAAAATCATAATTATGGCCACAGAGCATTATAAAGAAATTACATAAGGAAATTCTTTTAAATAATTTTCTGTTACATACAGCATTTAAAGCTCTCGTTATGCACCAATCCAATATTTGATGCATCCATATCTATGTGTTTTTAAAATATGCATGCACACAATACAGACGGAAAGGGCAAGTGAGTATTAAATGTTAAAAGTATGTAGCTCTACCTGCTTCCCAGAGCTTCACATTTTTGTAACACAAAACTCTAAATAACATCTCTCAGTTACCTTTTTCTACAGTTATCTGTGATTCTTTATTGTGTTTGCTTACTTACTTTTGCTTTTGGAAGAAAGCTTCAAGCTATCCTACCTCATCATTAGAAGTAACGGAATTTAGTTGAAAGTGTGACTAAGATGCCTTCATGGAAAATCCAATATCCCTGATAACAGACTCAAGAGTTGATAGAGAGACGTTTTATCATCTGACACTCTTGGAAACATTTATCTGTTTATCTTGGAAACATTATTTATCCGTAAGTTTTCACTTAGGAAATTCCAAGAAGTCAAATCCAAAAAGTGTAGTTACAGATCTTTTCTGCAATTGTGCTTATTTCCTTAGAAGGTGCTGAATAAGCACAGAGAGAAAAGATATTTTCTTAAGGCTATTTTCCTGCATATAGATTTGCAAACTTTAATTTATAAGATATATTTTCAGTGTAATGAAAATAAAATCCAGAAACGTTTTAGGTTCAACACCGTTTAACAACCAAAGATAATACAGAAACTACTACTTATGTGCATAGTTTTCTGTGCTGTTAATGTGGGCATTACATATTTACACATAGTTGCAAGCTATCCCTCATAACTTACTCTTTCCAAGAAGACATCCCTCGATGAATAAAATGCTTTGAAAAGAATATACAGAAACAATCTGTTCAGGGGGAAAACTCAGTAGGGAGAATGAAGATAACCAGATATTTATAAACGCTGATTGTCTGGAAGCAGGCTTCTCTAGGGAGAGATTCAGAGCACCCAAGGAATAGGTAATCCATCCCAAATTCTCACTATATTATGTTTGACAAGGATGTACATCATATATATATATATATTTTTTTAATAAAAATGAAAATTTTATCTAAAAATTAAAATCTGCTAATTTTTGCTTGCTCTTGTTTTACATATTTGTCTTAAATTTCATAATTTCTTCAGATTCAATGAGAATGTATTATTTAATGTATAGTGTTCCTATAGCAGCTCTTATATTAGAAGAAGTCATCAGTTTGGGTAACACATTTTAGTGCATTAGTACAGATTTCTACCTATTTTTAAATTATTTCCTATATATTTTCAGATTCTCTCAGCATAATAAAGGTAAATTGAGCACAGGAAAGGTTTAGGCATTGCATTTAGTGATAGTAAGTAAAGAAATCCTGCAGGCAATGTATACGAGGCTCTTGGTTAGTACCTGAAATAGCTCGTGTTAGATTTTCTTCTTGAAATGTATTGCCACCTCAAGCATTTTTACTGAAATTCTTGAGAGGTAACACTGGCTAGTAAAGAGTAATGCAAGATGATGTGCATCAAGGCCAAAGACAAGTATAGTTGCATTCACTGACACCTCAGGTGATACACAGGCTGATTGTATCGGTGGAAAGGAATGCTAAATTTTAGAGGAAGAATCTCCAGTATTATGCATAGATGAGAAAAGAGTGAGATCAGAACAAACCCTGGTTATGGACGTGCCTGACTAACAGGCAAGATTGTTGTGATGCTCACAGAAGGATCTATGCTAAGTACAAAAATAAGTATGCAAAAATTGAAGGGAAGAGAGAAAAGCTCTGATTTAGACATGCTAAGAAGACTGCAAAGAAGGCAACAGCAAGGAAACAACAGGGGAAACATGAAAAAAAATAATTTGGATGGAACACAAAGAGGTTAAGAGTGGAGAGACAGAACTATCTGTTGTTAGTGTGGAGACAGTGTTTGACATTATTGCAAAAGAAAAAGCAAGGCGAAAGGAGGGCTAGGGAAAAAAATTGCAGTCTCCAAAATGAAGTTTTTGAAAAAATTTGATATGTTAAATGATGCCTTTTTTTAAAGACATTTCTGACTTGGGGTGTATAGCTTATATTTAATAACACAATGAAATATAAGACTTAGATACATGTGCTGGAATAAATAAATAGATATGATTGAATAAGAATGTTTAATATTATGAATATTTAATTAACTTTTTAATTTATAGTTTTTAAAAGGAATTCCTCTTATGCTTCTGAATTCTAATTCAGAACCCTTCTTCAATTTTAGGTATTTTGAGTTTTCCTTCTAATCTAGTCTTTTGCAGTTCATGTTCAACTCTTTAGCTGTGGAAAATCTTCTCCAAGAAACATTACAGATTATGTTTCAGACAAGAGCAAATGTGATGTTTCCAGAATTTAAGGTAATGTTGTAATAATTTAACAGTTGTTAAGTAGGGAGAACCAACGAGTCTGAGCCTGTAGAAAATCTGAGGGACCTGGAGATGGAGATAGCCTGGTTCTAGCCAATCTCCTCTGCCAGATGAACAGTGCTGCTGTTTGGACACAGGATTGCTTCTCTTTCGTGATGTGATCTGAATTCGAACAGAGAACTAGAAAATTATATATACACCTGAATTCACACTTTGTGCACATTATTACTGTTTGCCTTGACACAAGTGACAAATGCGTGGCCTGTTGACTACCTGTACATGTCATTTGTTACATCATCACTTGTTAAAAGGTACAGGTGTATGACTAACTTACAGCAGCTTATGAAACTAAACAAAGATCAGGTAAGGTGCACTAGCTGTCCCTATGCATACCCTGGGTCTGTCGCTCGTGAAAGGTTGCACAGCTTAATTTAAGCCCTTTTCATACACGCTACATATATGCTCTAAAAGTGTGTTTTCAGTTTTGTAAAAAAAATCTGAAGATCTACAAAAGCTTCTACACTGTCACAGTCACATTCATGATGAATGTTTTAAGCCTTATAAATAGTTAATAAATACTGGTATTGCTATTGTTTGTTCCAATTCTTTGGCAACTCTTTTACAACTATTCATTTATGGTATTTCGAAATGCCTAAATGCCACATTTGTAAAAATGGCCTATTTTAAGAAGGCAGTTCAAGTTGTGTTTCATCATGTAAGTATTAGCAGTATAAATTCTACAAAGAATATGATTTTATAGATTATATCAAGTGAAGCCTCCATAATAATTCTTGCTGAACAAAAGCTAGGCACTGTAAGATGTCCTAACACAACGTGGGCAATATTTAGGTCAATATTATAAAAAAGCCCCAAAGTCCAACCCTTTTAGGGTCCTCTCTTTCATAATAGGCCAGGATCACTTTTCAGAAGTAGGGATTGCTTTTTTTCAAGTAATATTTTTAACAACAGAAAAAGAAAAAGCCTGGAGCATTCAAACCACACGTAGACATAGTTAGACTCACAGGTTTTCTGCACATGTCTAGCATAAGAGTAATCTGATTCCAGATCTAGGAGTTTATTTTAAAGTTGCACTTTTTTATTGACCCTTGGCATTTAATTTCATCTCCCATGCATCATGTGTCCTTAATCTAAGTCTCTCTACAAATAGTATAATTTCCCTCAGTTGTATAATTTGCCTCAATTTGGTATTTTTGATGTTAAGGAAGTCAGCTGAGGCTTCCACCCTGTTTGAATCACTTCTGCCATCTTCCATGAGCATAAATTAATTTATATCTAACATTGCATGAGGTTTTTTCTCAGTTACTGAGTCTGAAGTCATTACGTGTGTCATTTTTCTGTTTAAATTTAGATGTAGTTGGAATGGAGATATCTGGAACAGTATTAAAATGAGAATAAAAAGCTTATTGGGTATGATATATCCAACTAATTTAGGCAGAGTGGATAAGTCTCTTGAGGCTTTTAGAATTACTGGTTTCTCTCCGATAGACATTTAATTTGGGAGGAATATGCTTTTTATTTTTTCACCTCCTCTCTCAGGTTAAGTGACTAAATTGGGAGCTCTGTGTTGGTCATACTGGCTCTGTATCAACTGTATCGTGCCACTAGAGCTGGCTTGAACTAAGACATAATGGGAGAACTGAAAGAAACCCCAAAGCAAAAAGCTACCTACAGGGTTAATCTATTTACTCCATTTGAGATTTACTCCAGCTGAGATTCTTTTCTACAAGACATTAAAAGATGGAGAGCATGGAGATAAAGCTATTGGACCTTTGTATAGATGCACAAACGATTTTAAGCTCCTGGGCTAATATCCTTACATTTGTAAGATTCTTCTTTATTCAAAAACAGACATGCTATGAATCATGTTTTTGACAGAAAATGCAAAAAGAACTGGGACATTTTCTGAGCAAAAAATATTTATGAAAAAAGTCCTTAGCCTGTTCTGCAGCCAACTTCTGAATCTTGGATATACAGGGAAGGAAACCCGAACTTCTCTACTCCACAAAATAATATCTAAAGTCATCACTCAAAGTCAGCATAACTTCCTGCCAGTTTTCCTTTTTAAGTAAATCACAGCACAGAATTACCTACACTGATAAATACTTTCTATTAGTTGTGTTGAAAGCAAAGAAATTGATTGATTTATGCAAGTATAGGCTTGTAGGCTTAGTCTATTCATAATCTGTGTAAATTCATATTGAATATTAATGGACAAAGCCTTGTCCCATTGTCCAAAGAGGGAGAAAGGATGGATTGACACACCAAAATAATGGTTTGCCATTTGAGATTTGAATTGGTAAATTTACTACTATTTTACCATGGTACTATTTCATCTTTATTGCAGATGACACTGATTTAGTTCATTTTTTTAATGTGAGTTGCACAGGATTCCACTTTTTACTCTTTTCTAAATTGGCCGACTTAGGTCTCTACTGTGTAGGGCTCATACTCTCGAAAGTGATTTCTCCAGATTAGGGCTGACAGCAGAGTCAAGTCTACTGAAAATATTGCCCTAAGAACTGGCAGACACCACATGGATGGGTGTTTGACCAATGAACAGAACAAGATGATACGTAGATTCCTTCAATATCTTTACCTCAGTGTGAATTTTTTTTACTCTTGACAATAATTTCAACTGTCTAATGCTTCTATCTGTTGTGATAATAATGAATATGGAAACCAAAGCTTTCATAAATGAAATAATTTTTCTTCTAGCCTTTTGTACACCAGAAGACATATTTATACATTGGATGATTCAGTATGATTAAATCCAGCCAAAACTGGGGCTCATGCTTAAAACCCAACTAAGCTCTACGTAGCCTGGAGTGCTTATACTTCTAGGAACCTCAAGAATTAAATTCATTTGATATCTTCTTCACAGCCTGAAAATGCCCTGAATTCATGTATACACAAAAGTGCCAGTTGGGAAGGATAAATAAAAGCTTTGGAGAGATCCGTATTTAGGAAAATTAACATTTTAGCTCTGCTTAAAATTTAAGAGGTTTAATGTTCTCAAGTTTATGACCGACTTGGTGTGCAGGTAGTTCTCACCTTCCCCAAGGAAATGTAGTGTTTGATCACTCACCTAGCAAGCAAATGGTTCTATACTCTCCCCTCTGAGGGTAGTGAAATCATATTTCCAAAAGATTTCCATAGGAAGCAGCTTTGGAGAAACGTCTTGCTTGTGTGAAAGTTTCTTTCATTGCCCATGTGGGAGCAGAATCTCTGTTTATCCAGGAATATGCTTGAGTCATGGGACCACACATAAGTCCAAGGAAGTTGACTTAATCATCATCTTTAGCAAGGACATGGTTCCAGGTGTTAAATGCACAACTATTCTACATTCAACTGTCATTGATTAAAACCTAAATTCACGATGGAAAAGGACCAGAGAGTGTTAAGAGGCTGTCTGTTGCATGATCTTGTTCCAAGAATTTCTGATTGTGCAGCAGTTTCACTCTGGTATACTGGTTAAAGAGTATTTCTTAAGCTATCTGGTTTTCTGTGGCCAGGAGGTAGAAGCTAGCAGTTAATTTTCAAGCTAAATTAAGCATAGAAAGGCGGTCTTCTTCCCCTAACTAATAGACTTTCTTGCTAAGGGGGACATCATTAATTTATTAGGTGGACTGGCATGTTAAGATACCTAAGTACCCTACACATTTGATGGAAGGAGAGAGAAAGAGAGAGACGCCTATCTTAGGCAAATTGGCAGATCTTCAGAACTCTCTATCTCTCCATTTAGTGCGGAGGTAATTATTTTAGGTGGATCAACTCTCTTAACTGCACTCACTGCCTGTAATTTCAGAAAGCACCTAATTAAGCATAGAGGATTCTACCCACAATAAGCAAGCTGCCTTTGCAAGTGTCCATTGATTTTAACTGAAAGTCAAGATAGCTGTTTACAATACATATTCATATAACTGTACACTGCATAGAATATATCATCTTGTTTGCAAATTCTTCAGTTTCCCTTTTTTATATAATGTGAACTTTTTCTGCTGAGAAAAGTCATTAGCTGAATAATTTCTATACTTAAATTTTATTTTTATACCTATTGCATTACTTAAAACTTCAAGAATCAGAATTTCATTGTTCTAGCTCTCTTTTCTAAACACCATAAAGGAAATCTCATTTTTTTTGTTCTGCATGATACTTTTCAGCTCCCCTTGTCCTACTTGCTTGGGTTGATAATCTTCAACCCATGTACCATTCCAAGAAGCAATCTGAAAAACAATGTTGTGTAATAAATGTTCTTAGTGCAAATTCAGATGACATATTTCAGAGGGAAGTTTTCAACACACTGTGCAGAGTACCATGTGACTGGAGAGCTCGCAACAGAACCCAACTGCAATTTGAGAATATGTTTGTTGCAAACTGTAAAACAAAATCCTATATTATTAGGCATATATGAGCTATATAAATAAATTGTTACGTGTTAAGGGCATTGTATTGTAGCTCTTTATGTTTCGAGGTTTAGTAGCCAGCTAAAATGTACTCTGAACTGAAAAATAAACACTTTTTTCATATTAACATATTGCTTATGTCGCTACTGTTTGCTTCAATATTGTGTAAAATATACAAATGTAATTAGTTATACTGCTTGGGTCTGAGAGTCCAAATGAAATATTTTGGAATATAAAAAAATCTGAACGTAGAAAATCCAACAGAACAACAAAGCCTAGTATTGATGGGTAGAAGAGCAGTATTAATTTTCATCATATTCTTAAGAAATATTTATTTTTAAATGAAACATGCTTCATGTTTCTTTTCACGAAAAAATATTTTTTTCATAGTACTACTGACACGTTCTCATCTTAAAGAGTGTATAGGGAGTCCATGTGCAAAAACAGTTGCAAGAAAGGAAAAGATTCTTTCACACGGTATGGATTTCTCCCTGTGAAGCATTATCCACTACTTTATTTCTCATCAACTTTATTTAGCTCATATAATTTCATTGATTCTCATATCCTGTTATTTCTTAATTTTAAATGGAGTGGCAAGAAATAGACATTTTATTTTTCCAGTAAATAAGTATTCTGATTATGATGGTTCTTACAAGAGTTTGTGTCCCTTTGAAAGGGAAGTAAATGTCATGTTTAATAATCCTGATTCCTGTATTAGCTATGAAAGACTACTATGTAAATTTTAATTTTTTAAACTATCAGAGGTTTATCTTTCTTTCATAGCTCTTCAAAATCTTCAAAATTTTCTTTCAACATTTTAAAGACATTGCATTGCAAGTGGTCAGTTACTTTTGTAGTATCCTACGGCACTCCTTGAAGCTGTCAAATATAATAGAAAATAAATAGAATAAAATTTCTTCCATACACATTTTCTTAGTACATTTCCTTCCCCTTTTCTTCATGCTTTTGAGATTTATTTTTTTAATTAATGAGTAATAGATATTGATATCAAGGTTAAAAAAACCAAATTGTTGTAGATAAATAACAGTTTATGTTGTTGAACGTTTTTTGGCATTCATTATGATTGCACCTGTGCAATACAGAGCATGAAAATTAAGTAAATTAATATTAATTTAATTATGAGGATTGTACTAACAACAATCTGCAACAATTTCAACAGGGACTTTTTAACTTAATTTAGATATCAGTATTTCAGAAGAGTTACTTGTCAAGCGTGACATGATAGACACTTGTGGCTTATTTACAGCCTTTCTAGTTTTAATTTATTGTTCCAGTCTGAAAATATTTACACATCTGAGTGACTTTATGTATAGAAGTTTTCCAATATATTTCAGTAAAAACACTGAAACTTTCTCATATGTGTCTTCTTAGGATTAGATCATGTTATGTCAATAATTATTCACAAAATAAACTCCATTAATATTGTATGTTGAAAGAAACCATAAGACCTCCAATGGAGTATTTGTAAAGTATCACAGATTGCTGAGACTAAACTGTTTTTCAAAGTTGATGAAAACCATACATTTTAGAGAAGATGGTTTCAAAACAAAAGGCAGAATGTTTCTCAGATGTTGTTTTTATCAATGAGCAGTCCCTCAAAATATTTCAGTGAAACAAATATAACAAAATCCTCTAGTGCTCCTGGTTACACCAGTGGGGAAGTTTAAAAAACCCATTTAAACATGACCTGACAGTCAAATTTTATACTACTTAAAGTCTTAATGATATATTTTTTATTAAAAAAATATTTAAAAAAATCAAAACAAAATCACATTTATACAAGTATTTTGTATTTGAGGTTACATTTATATCTGTCAACACAAACTGTGGGATAAGAAGGAATGATGTCAAATCATATAAATTTTTCACATCTATCATATTGCAATATATACATGAGCTTTCAGTTTTTAAATGAAATAATATTTTCAAAATGCAATATTAACCAAATAAATACATGCAATTATGCAAAAGTAATCATATGTTTACAGAGAAAACATCTTTCTTGTGAAGAAAAAAGCATTTGTATGGAGAAATCAGGCAGTTATACATGAAGAAAATGCCATTTACATGTAACCATTATGAATTTAATAGTACATGGCCAGCTGGCTGTACATGCAACTTACAGTTTTACTGAATTCAAGCTAGAATATTTTATTGTAGTGAAAGTTTTGAGTAGAATACTGTTCAGTGGAATTCAGTAGAATAAGTTATTATTAATAAGTTATATTATTAATAAGTTATTATTAATAACTTATTCAGTAGAATAAGTTCAGTGAAAGTTTCCCCTCACACTTGTAAATTTACAGAGGACATGATTGCATGACAAAAGGAAAAACAGATAGGTTAGGGTGATGTGCATAAAAGAAAAAGCAATTTGATGACACTAAACACTAAACATGGCACTCTACATGGCTGGTGAAAGTCACTGTCTCGTGCCTTTACAAATAAATTTTCACTGACAAGGAAAAGAAAAGAAAGAAAAAAGAGGAATACTTTTCTAGCTTCACTACAAAAGGGATATCAAAAGGTAAGTGAAGCCTTGAAATCTATTCCAACTATCTATCTATCTATCTATCTATCTATCTATCTATCTACCTACCTACCTACCTACCTACCTACCTACCTACCTACCCTGAACAGGAAGATTTGAGAATATTTTTTTCCCCAAATATGGACCTTACCAAATTTTGTTAAGTGACCTCTGGCACAACATGTTTTCCTTGGATTCAAGCTACAAACTGCAGTAAATGTTTGCAGGATGTCAGCATTTTTTCAATCTATGCAACTCAACTGTAAAACTTAGGAAATAATTAAAGACGAAAGAGTTTGACAAGTCTTAACTTGTCAAAAAGTTCTACCATTCTTACTCTAGACCAGGAACATCATAGTGCAGTTACCATACATTTGGCCTTCACACATTAATTTCCCCTTTATTTTTTAGCACTGTAATTTCTCCTATAACTTTTTGTGATTCTCTCCAAACTGTTCAGCGTACTGGATGTTTTAGTTTAGGTTTAGCCATGATTTAACGCCCTCCACATTTCACAACACATTCTCATTTCCAGGCTTAGTCCACAGAAACCTTTCTGCAAATAAATCAATTTTCTTTCCTCCATCCACAGCCCCTGGATTTATCTCTCTTTCTTTGTCCTATTTTTACATGATGTTCCATGATGAGTCAGTCTCTTTTTCAATTTATTAGAAATAACAAAATGAAGACCATAAACTGAAAAGATAGTCATATAGAAGAACAAAGTCAAGATTTTTTGTAGTAATGGAAAAAAAGTACTTGTTTGACACACACTTGAAATTTAGAAAATAGAAATTGTTGGCTTCTGCATTTTACCTGAGATTGTTTGTCTAACATGAGGATACTGCTGTATACATTTACTATACATTAGGTACTTCAAATTATCGTGTGTGAACACCCTTGTGTAATGCACTACAGCTCTCAATTAGGGTAAGAAATAATATCACTACTGAATTTGGCCCGCTATTTTTACGAAACAAAAAGTTACGTGAGGTTCATCAACCAAAAATACTGATACTTTGGAAACAGTTTTTCATCTGTCGTCTGAAAATATAGACAATAAAAGCCCACCTGAAATAGATACAGAGCATCTTTACATATGTATTAAACACACCTTATTCAGTCTTGAACTGCAAGAGCAGAGATTTGTAAAATAGTTATGCTAGATAATATTATGTTTTTCTGACAATATGCATAGATGATGTCCTCAAAAGAGCAATGTGTAACTACTTTGCTGAATAGATAAGTATTTTTCCTATTTTTTCTGCCTAGAGAACAATGTGAAATGAATATTTCTTTTGAATCCCAAAGCCATTTTATATTGTTAGGTTAAAGTTGCAATGTGATGAAATGTGATGTTATTTCTTGTCTCATAGGAATAATGTACCACATGAGAGAAATGGAAGATGGCAAATGATCTTAAACAGCATTACAAGATGATGTAGTGAACTATTGACGAACAAATCTTTGGTCATAGGCAAACTGTGGAAGGTATAATTAGAAAAGGATTAAAAGACACGAATAAATATATGCCAGTAAAAAGTCAACATTGCTTTTGCAAAGTGCCACGTCTTAGGCTTCCATTAAATATTTGAGGAAACAACAAGAAAGCAGTTAAGGATAATAGCATTGTTAAAGTTTTGTTTTCAAAAAGCTTTTGATAAAAAACTTTCACTACAAATTTTTACAGAAAATAAGTTGTCATGGAATAAGAGGGAAGGTCACCTTATGGATTTATAACAGACTAAAGATAGGAAACAGAGACTAGGAATTCATTAGCAGTTTTCAAAATGAAACGCGGTTTCCCAAGCTCTGCTCTGTTGAAATTATTTGCGTATCACTGAGAAAAAATATGCTAAAAGTGACGAAGTTCATCTATGATATCAAATTAAGCAAGACAGCCAATTCTTGAGAAGTCTTCAAAGAGCTGCAGAAGTATTTCAGAATAACTGGGTGAAAAATAGTGCATGTAAGAAATATGTAGCCTAATTATGGATAAAAGTGATGGAATATAAAATATCTGTTGCCCCTTTAGGAGGTCTGGAATTCCTTGGTTCTCCGCTCACATCAGCTCAATGCATGGTATCAAAAAGGTAAATAGAGTGTTGTAAATTATCTTAATAGAAATAGAAATCAAACCCAAAATATCCTTAAATCAACACAGTGTAATTGGTGTATCCATGTTTTGAATGCTGTGTACAGTTCTACTACCATCTCAGGAATTATATAATAGAAAAGCTGTAGACAAGGAAGCAAAGATATATACTAGTATTCTTGATCTGGAAATGGTTGAATGTGGGTAGGATAGACAGCTATGAACTCATGAAAAGTGTGGAAAAGGACAATAAGGAACAAAATATTGTAAAGACTAGAAACATAACTCATCTCTGAATTTTGTTCGGTTTATTTCATTCTGGATTGTAGTCCAGAGGCAGAATGGCTATTCAGTGCCTGCATACAGGAGTTTGTATAAACACAGTGTAGTTCTATATGGTTAGGTAACATTTCGTAAGATGCTAATGAAGTATTCACACATTTGCTTTGAAGTACAAAGATGGTAACTGACAGAATCCTGCTATCATCAACTGATCTTACTTTGAAATGGGGCTGTTTAATTTGAAGGATCCAAATGTAATAGTGAGAGTTGCATTTTATACATTTGGACTACTTGTGATGCAAAGCTAATCTAAATACACACTGATAATGTATGTGATTTACTGTCCCTGTTTCTGAAGACACTCCCGAAAATTCCAATCCATACCTGTCTTTACTATTCTTGTTAGAAAAGATTTTTTCCTTTTCCCCTTAAGATAAAAACTGTTATATATATTATAAACATGTACTTGAAAAACTGAATGTGGATGTTTTGAATAGAAAGTACAGATTCTTATTAAGTGTCCATAAAATAATCAGAAGCTACTGTTAATAACAGCATTTTAAACACTTTTTAACCTTAGGAAAAGTGTTTTTGTTAAACTTCTGACATATCTCACTGCACTGATTTATGTTTTGCCACATTCTTACATGTTTTGACAGCTTACAGGATGCACCTTCTAACAAGAATAAATCTAATTTTAAATGCTTTTTTTTCTTAATATATGTTCTTTGGACTTGCAGTATGATTGAAAGTAACTGGGTGTTTAACTATATTGTTAGTGAATGAAAACATAAACCCTCCATTATAAGCATATTAAACAAATGGAGATGTTTTCCTTTTTGCTAACCATTAAGGCCAAAAACCTTTAGTAGCTGCAAATAACCTGATCTTCAAGTTTAAAAGTTTTAAGTGAAAGGAAATGCTGGTTTTTATCCTTTGATTTCTTATCTGTGGGCTTTCTTGTGCTGTATCTGAACACGTCTCTGAGTCTGAACATGGTAATTTGATTCTTTGCTATATCCTGTGCAGTTACCTCAGATTCCAGCTATTTAGGAGCTTATAGTTGTCTTTCTTAATGTAGAGTATCCATTCCAGAAGAGCTGTGATATTTATTCATGGGGTTTTTGTTAACAAATTTACAAAGGTTATGTTTTATTCTTCCTTCAGAATTACAGCTACACTACAGAAGACAAACAAAAGTTATATGGAAGAAGGATAAACCGATTACTACTATGAGTGATAAGAGGAAATGAATACTTCTCCATACTAATTATGTGACAATTCACTTGGAAATCCCTTTCTATCACTTTGGTTTTCAAAACAGAAATAACCATGACTCAATAACCTGTTAATGGAATTAAAACATCTCTTTCCACTCTCCTCTCCCCCTAAGCCCCCTCACCCAATTTTAGCTTTCTGTATAACATGTAGAGACCATTTATAAGAAAAAAATATCAGGTATTGAGTATTACATACTTAGATAAACATACTTAGATAAAATTAAATATAGAATCATCTAAACATCTGCCATGGCCCTGAGGGCACCCACAGGCCTGACTGCCCCTCCCCAGCCTCCCCCAGAGCTTCCCCATCCTGCCCATGGCCCAGGACCCCATGTCAACCCCCCTGGGCTGTCAGTCCCCCCTGGGCCCCAGCGATGCCACAACAGGGCCAGTCTCCAGCTCCCCACAGCCCTGCCCTGCCCAGCCATGGGCCCTGCTGAGCCAGGCCCATCTGCTGGCCTACATCCCGGCCCAGCCTCGGCCCAGTTCCCGGGGACGTGCCCAATGCCCGAGGCTGGGGCTGCCCTGGTGCCCACTGGCTGTCCCACTCCTGGACAGGCCCAGGCTGCTAGGCCCTGCCCTGAGTGCCTCCATGGGGAGCCCCTACCACCTCCGGCCCCCATGGCACCCCGACAATATGTGAACAGTATATTTCTCCCTTCAGTGTGGAGCTGGCATTTTGTTACTAAAAATGACAGTGTAGAAGGGGTCATCAGAGGACTGGAAGTAGGCATATCTAGAGAAATTTGTGTTATGGGGAATCAGAATAAACTCAGAAGAGCAGCAGATTTCCATTTAAATCCATTAATATAAATACAGAGTAAATTAAATTAATACTGAGCTGCTTCATTACTTGAGTGCCTCCATGATATTTTTACTTATTTCCTATTTAGTAAACACCTGCAGCTGAATCACAGTATGCTCTCATATAACTCTAGCATCTAAAACATGTGCTACTAATAAAACATCTGTAGATGTATTCAGTATGGGCCGCCCCTTCATGCCAGTGTAAGATGAATGGAGAAGTTTATGATGAAAGGTTTGTGGTCTGGCAGAGGAGGGAGAAGTCTGGATTAGCCACTGAATGCAAGATGTTTTCATAGCATGTTACTGTGACTCAAATTGCAGTCAATCTGTTTATCATTGCTAATCTTCTACTTGGTGCAAGAGGTAAGCTATTTAAAGGTCAGACACCTGGGTGAATGGTACAAGTATTTCTTTTTTTGATCCTGTGCCTTTCATGGTGGATTTGATTCTATACCAATATGGGGATACAGCAGCATGAGACTGGTCAAGTGCATTGAAATTGGGTTTGCCCGGAAGCAGCAGTTAGTGCAAATGCATTGCTTTGGCTACACAATCTCCCACTTGCAAGTCATGTACAGTGCATTTTAAATGCATGCAAAACCAATCTGGTTCAAAATCAATGGACCCACACAGCTACAAGGCAAAGATATGCACATTTTGTTACAGTTTACAATCAATGCTCAGACCAAGAACATCCTGTTCTTTAAACATAACCTTTACCAGGTATGTAAGGAGGCACTTTTAGTATCAGTGTTGCCGTGCTGGAGTCTTAGATGAGTGCAATTCTTTCATATCTTTGGGGAGCAGAAGTCTACAGGAAAATCAAAAGGATGACAAGAAAAGATCCATAAACAGAGATATTGAATTACCAAAACTGAGTTTTATTTTCATCACTGCCAGATGTGTCTTTTTTCCCTTTTTTACTTTTTTTTCCCCCCGCAATTCATGTCATTTAACCATTAGCATCATAGGTAAACTTCTGCTGATAGTATCTTGGGAGATACAAAGTTGTGAAAGAAAACACTTTGTGGATATTTTCATTGTGGAAAACTAAGATACTGTGTAAGCTCTCCTTGCTAACTGAAAGCTGAAGCTTATGTCAGGCTTCACTAAGCACACAAGGCTCTGATTTTGTATCATTAAAGTCTCATTATCTCTTTTAACTTCTGTTGAAAGCATTCATCCATAACCATAGCTACCACTGAAACAATAGAAGTTACTAGATCAGTAATAATGCATTTTTGCCAGCTTAAAAAGCCTTTAAAGGATGGATTGGATTTCACAACACAGGAACAAAAACTCATGTACAAAGAAAGTATGAAAAGTTATTTCTGAAAGTAACTTAAAAAACAAGCAGGTGACAGAGAGAGATGCAATGCTTTCTTAGCATTTAAAACACCTTAGCTTTAAATTCAACTTTGGGATAAAGTTTATTTCCAGAGAACAGGAGAATAAATATTTTTCAGTGCTGAGTCCTGAATAGAAAATTCTTAAATGGAACGGAATGAAACAATCTTAATATAGGGACCTTACCAATTTGTTCTGGTTTAATATATCTTCTTCTTACACCAAAACTCTCCTTTGAATTCAGCAGTGGATTATATGAACAATAACTTGTACATTTACAGGTTTTGTTTACATTTTCATTATACGTCTACTGCATTATCTGATGTCTTGATACTGTTTTCAATCTTATAGCCACTTTAATCTGCTCCTGCTCTCAGCATATCTGAGCGAGTTTGTTGGCATAAGGGAATTTTGAAGGTTATATTGCAGTACATGAATCAACAGAAAATGAAATGCACTTGAGACATGATCAGCCAGTTTTAATTCATTGCAAAAAGTTATAGATAGCAAAATGCATTTAATGTAATCTGATCTCTTTATTCAAACTTGAATTTATGAGCAATTCAGCAGGAGTAGAATGACAACTTTGTTTTAAAAATAGTAGTCTATATTGAATGCCATTTTAATGTATCTCTGACATATTTACATCTAATGAGTAGAGAAAAGTAGAGTCTTTGAACATAAATTTCTATTTTCACAGAAAAAGCAGGGGAATATGATTCTTTCATTTCCTGCAATATGATATGTCATTATAAGGCAGGTCAGCTTGATGATAAATGTTAAATAAATCCGCTGCATTTGGAGGCCAGTAGACAGATTAGGAGCCTGCTAGATTGTTACTGTTGTATTTTAAGAAAGGAGTAAATAATACCAGCGTGCACTGTTCTATAAAAGGCTACTTTACCTGCAGAGCAAAGCTGTACTTCGATCCTGTGTGGCTGAAGGTTCATAGCTTAGCATATTAACAAACAAGAGTCTACAATCAGTTTTCTTCCTTAGGAACACACTGCAGCTGACCATAAACATAACTCAGGTGTGGTATTATTACATGCTATTATTTTTCTAGCTATGCCTAGTTTTAAGTCCAAACGTGACTAGTGGTCTGTCATGCTGTGACATGGCTTTTGTTCTTTTATTTGGGAAAAATATTGATTTTTCCATAGAAGGGACCCATTAAAATGGATAAGAAAGATTAATTAAGGCTGAAATTTTGGGTTCTCATCTTGAAACTGTAGTTGATAGCAGCGTGCCTAAAAATTGTACTGAGATTATTTGCGGTTCTTGACTTATACCATTTATGGATCTGAGAAAAATCTACTGATTTTGGCAAAATGTGATCACCTAGGCGAATGCCTGTAAAAAGACATTAAAATTCTTGCCTTTATATAAAGAAACGGATAGCAAGCAAGTACAGTTTAGTTCTTGATGTACAATTTAAGCCTCTTAATGTTTTTCTAGGTGAGAGGTTTTATAATAAATGGCTAGTCTCAGTATGTCCACAGATGGAATCCAGAGGTATGCAGAATCCATATGTAATGTAGAACTACATACAAACATTTAAAATACATGCTTCCAACAATTTAAAATATGAATTACAAGACTGTGAAAATCAGACTTACATAGTCATATGCAAAATACTGTAATCTGTTTAAACAATTTGAAGTATCAATACTATGCAAAATTGTATGTGGTGTTGTCATGTTAAAACTGAAATATGAGCCAGAAACATTGAAATGAAAAACTGAGATCTGGTGTCTTTAAGAAGCATTAAAATACGATGGAACAGCTTTTTGTCATAAATTAGTTTTGCCTAAATTTAAAAAACGGAGGGTGAGGTGAATGTAAAGATTTTGATGATGTATTTTTGTTCATGGTTTGCTAGCTTTGCTGTATTTATATTTTGATTCTTCTGTGCGTAATTACATGGTTATATAAATGGAAACCAATTATTTATTTATACATTCATTAATGTTATAATTGCAGACATTTCTATTAGATAAATTTGCTCATTAAGAAGTCAAAATGGATGTGATTTAGATATCTGTGTTTTGGCCTTCCAGGATCCAGAGGGTGAGGTTAGAAAGACAGAGAAGGGTTCTGCTGTGTCTCTGAGCAGCCCAGAGGGACTACAACTACAAAGAACAAAGGAGACATGGTATAGCTGAAATAAAGGTTTCTCTGTTTTTTTGAAAAACCCAAACAGGGTTCTCAAGAAACAAGTTACTCTGGTGATGCCTCTAGCATGGTTAATGAGGTTATGCAGATACATTTCTTTACAAAATAAAGTATGCTCAGAAACTCCTCTGTGTGAGAAAAATAGATCACTAAATAGTGTGATTCATTACTGTTTTAAGAAAGAGGGAGGAGCTTACTAAGGAAGAAATAAAGAAAAATGATGAGGTAACTCTTGAGAGAGAGGGAGAAAGAGTAGCTGAATGGGGTTTTTTCGCACATCCAGGTGGTGTATTTTTATTATTTTCCACTTCCTTTTTTTAATTGAAAGAGTGAAATCTTTTTTCCACCTACTATAGATTTGACAGAGTTTGAGCAACTTTGGGTTAACTGAAGGAAAGCCTACAGCTTTCAAATCTTAGAAAGACATCACGTATAACTCTTCTCTAAAGACATTGTCAATGGATTATCACTATTCCACCCACAGCCCTCCCAGTATGTATATTTGCCATAGTCTTACTAAATGCTGTATATTTTGCCACAGATACACTTTTTGACCCCACTTTCACAGAATCATAGAATCATAGAATCATAGAATCATAGAATCATAGAATCACAGAATAGTTTGGGTTGAGTTAGTCCAACCCCCCTGCAATTGGCAGGGACATCTTCAACTAGGTCAGGTTGCTCAGAGCCTCATCCAACCTGACCTTGAATGTTTTCAGGGATGGGGCATCTACCACCTCTCTGGGCAACCTGTTCCAGTGTTTCACCACCCTCATCATAACGAATTTCTTCCTTATATCTACTCTGAATCTACCCTCTTTTAGTTTAAAACCATTACCTCTTGTCCTATCGCTACAGGCCCTGCCAAGTCTGTCCCCATCAATGACTTTCTTTGGTCAGTGTTGATTTATGGTTGGTTTGTTTTTTTTTCAATTTGGAGGCAGCATTTTCATTTTCTGTGTGTCTGATTTGGTGTATGTACCTCGAGTTAACACAGCTTCAATCTAACAGAACCAATGAAATTCACTGTTCTGCCCAGGAGTACATAAAAAAACCAAGTTAACAGCTGAATTAATAAAGCCTGTTCACTGATTTGCATGTCATGATTTCTCCGTAAGAACTGTGGTTTAAAATCTCCCAGAGCATGAGGAATACAGAATGTCTTTTGTGTGTGGTTTATCTGGTCTCTGAACTCATACTGAAGACGTTCAGTCACTTAAAGCTATTGCTGAAGGTGGTTTAGGATAATCTGCTTAATTTTATACTAAAATACGTTAGTGTGCTTACGTGGTCAGTAACAGTGGGCTTAAAAGATGTTCTTTGACCTGAATATCAGCTGTCATTAGGAATGTGATTCACATGGAGGTAAATGCAGCAAAGCTTTTCCCTTGAAATGCCATAAAACATGATTTTTATTCTTCTTTACCTTCACTGTCTTTTATATTGACTGAGAAATAAAAAGGATACTCAATATGGCATGAAACATACGGTGACAAAATTACTGTTTCATAGATTTTAAATAGTTTTGAGCCAACAGAGTAGGTTTGTACCAATTCAATGACCAGCGTCATGTGGGCATGCTGCAGGTGCTCTAAACCCATGTCCAATGTTCCTTACTACCTCTCAGCTATTAGTTAAAATGTCTTAGACCTGAATTTCTGGTTAGCTTGCTGTTTCGTGTTCTGACAACAAAACAAAGAGAAAGTCAAAATCTGGTTGATTGGCCAGGTAGACCTTTGGTCGGCTGAAGGGTAAGGTGTGAGGTCATGGAGGTGCAGTGGGAAATATCTGCTTTGACCTGCCTGACTGCTTTTGTTTGAGGAAACACAGCAGACATGGTATCTGTGTCCCTTAGCCACATCAGGCTCAGCCCTGGTATAATGTAGACAGAGCCAACAGTGACAGCAATTTCATTATTTCCTGATTCCCCAAAGTACTGTATTATGGCCAGATTTTATGAGATGGAACAATGCATTCAAATATTGCTGCAAGCCACTGGGAGATGATGAAGTGTGAGGGCTGGTTAGCTGGCTTGTTTATTATTTCACACTTCCCCAGTTTGGGCTAGGCAGTTTATTGTATTCAGAAACTCTGTGAGGTCCCTGTCTCAAAGATATTTTGGTTTAATTCTTCATAGGAAAATGCAGAAGCAACAGGACAGTGGAAAGCAAAAGGCAACAGCAGAAAGAAAGTGGAGATGATATTGAAATAAGATTATTAACTTACTTGGTGATGGCTTGCAAGAGTTACAGCAAAAGTGGATTTTGATAGCAGTAACTTAATTTAATTTTTTCTGTATCAGGATATTTTTCATCTATATTTTGCCATAATATATCTATTTGATCTTATTTGATTTGTTATTTTTCCCTGGTAAGAGAAAACAAAACTGTTGTTCTTATGTTTTAGACTTTGATGATATATTTGAAAGAGAAATTCATATTTTAAGTTCATATTGCATGAGTTTTTATATTATTTAAGTACATATCTGAATATCTGAAAATTCACATTAGAATCCAAAATCCTGACTAGTACTATAAACGTGCAAAGATGTGATCACAGTATAGAGTCAATTTTAAGTAAAAAGGACAGACACGTTGAGTAGTTTCTTCTTTTTTGTCAGGTTGTTTCCTGTTTTGACTGGCAGTGTCTTAGGTTGCAATATTCAGACTTAAATTTCAGTGCTTTAAAATTCAGCAGTCTGAATCCTACTGATTTGCTTTAGCTTCCTAGGTCTATTGTGGGTTTGGTAGCTAGGTGCAACTGTATAGAATTCACAAACATTAAGCCTAACTCATGCATTCTGCTTCTTAAAAGGTAGTCTGTGCTAAATTTGATTAAGCTCAGACTTATTTTCTTGAGGCCATTAAAAAATCTTTAAAGCAACCAACCAATCTACCAAACATCCACAAGTAACAGCACTTTTTCTTTTGTCTCCAAGCAGTACTACATATATGGATACTTTGTACAGTTAATTGCTGTTGAAGTTTGTTCTCTTTTCCACTCATCTTACAATGAATTAATCTCAGATAAACTCTGCTAAGATCTCACCAAGGCATGGTAAGTACTATTGGTACTTATTCTCTTTTGGAAATGCTCTTTGTGAGAGCCACAAGACAGAGCAGTGGGATCAAATGCCATTCTTTTTTCCCCTGAGCAAAACGTTCACTTCCACTTCCCTTCCCTTAGCTCAGAGGGCTTTACTCCAAGTCTCAATATTTCACATATATTCAAGTCCAGAGCGTTAGGTAGAATAGGTCTAGAAACCCTCTGAGGTATTAAAACAATTAACAGTCTCTTACCATCCTAAATTATTTTCTTTGCTCTAGTAGGGAAGTCCTCTGACATGTAAAAACTTCTAACTGCCAGGCATTCCAGATTATTCAGGGCATGTTCAACCTAGACCTTGCTGATAATTGTTAGTGTAATCCTAGAGTAAATGTAGAATCTGTCTATCAGTGCCATGACAACGTTTTTGTTAGTATTTTGTTACACTGGACCAATGCATTATATTAGTAAAGACAGAGACATTACATTTAGTCATCCTTAATTATGTTTTTCGTGTTTGAGCTTGCAACTTGAATTTGGATCTTCTAATATAATATATTTATCTGACATCTCAAGGCAAATCCGCAAAATCAGATGCCACTCCTGAAAAACTGCTTCTCATACTGTCACAACTATCAATTGCTGATGAACACAGAAATTGCTCAGATTTACTCTAAAGCATTTTTGCAAATATTTTTCAAATTTTGAAAAGAGCTAACAACTGTTCTAAAAATGAAAAATTATGTTGACTTTTAAACACTTTGTGATGCATACCCAAAGATGTTTATTACAGTTAGCTGGGATTTATCACTGGAAAGGATTAGTGGAACACATTGTATATTATTGAGGCAATCTTGGATTTCTATCAGATATATGTATTTGTATGCATAGCTTGTTCAGAAGATTTATTTTGTATGTGCTTGATACTAGGAGAAGTTGAGCACTTACCAGTTACTTACCAGCAGAATTCAGTTACCACTGAATTCAACAAATGAAGTCTGCATAGCACAAGGTGATACAGTGGCGATGTTGACAACCATTTTAAACTCTGGTCAGGTTATATGTAGTGCAGATAAAGCTCTATGGCTTTTTTTTCTACCAAGCCATTTCAGTTTTCATCTTCCTGAAATTAAAATCAGTGTAAAATTAAAATCAGTGTAAAAGAACAAACTTTTTTATATATCAAACAATAGAAGACAACTTCAGATCTCTGGAAAGATTAAAATGCTCTTGGGGCATACCATCCCAGACCTGTATTAATGTAGATGATGATTACCTGAGTTGGGGAAATGATTCCCCTGGTTTAGTCATGAGATAGCAGATGGTAAAGACTGAGATCAAACAGGTTTTGGTCTGTAGAGAACAGGGCAGCTGCAAATTCATGAACTGGCATTGACACTGGTTGTGAAAACTAACATCTCTCTTCTGCTAAATTCCTGAGATTCCCGTCAAACCTGGAGAGGCAGTTGCAGAGAATCAAAGATAAGTCAGCTCATGGTAGATACGGTTTTAAGAACTGTGCAGATTTAGAAGGTGCTATTTCAAGCCAGTTTCCTACGCTGGGGAAGGGAAAAAGTAAAGCTGATGCAGGTGTCACTCACTGAGTCACAGTCACTTATTCTATGCACAGATCTTCCATTGGGCATCAGCAGAACACTGTGAGTTCTGGAGGAGCTTTAGAGTCATTCCCTACTGATTATTTCTCAATAAAGTGCCCATAGTAAGGCAAATTTTCTGACGTCCAAATAATATTGATGGGGTTTGGACAAAAGGCAAGGAAAAACCAAATATTTTTTATAAAATATACTGAGTGTAATGATGATGTTTCCCTGCAAAGAAATTCAAATTTCCACGTAGTTCACCAATGTTCTCTACTGTTCACTAATATCAACAGGGATAAATTTAGAGGACACTTATTGATATCAAGGTGATAAATGCAATATTGCTGAAATGTCATTATAAGGTTTACTGAAATAATGTTTACGTTAAAATCAAGCAAACAACACATTTCTGCCAGTGTTGCCTACCTCCTTGATATTTAGCACTTTTGGCATTTTGTGTAAGAATCTGATTCCCTGTAATAATTAGACTGTATCACATCTCCACAGTTGTTAGAGCAAAGGTATCAAAGCTTTGCACTCAGTGGAACAACATTCGTTCCCTTTAGGCCATCAAAGCCACCACATTTAAAGCATTGAAGTATCTGTATATTGATTAGAATATACCTTAATCAATGCTGTACTCTGTTCATACACCATCTGGAAATACTTTCCACCATGCCATTTTCTCATTGTTTTTTCTCATTATGGATTTTTCCCTGGTTAAATTCATATTTACAAATGTACTTTTTTCTGCAGCTTTTGAGAACTTTAATATCTATAAACCTTTTTTATCTCACTTTCTTCCAACATTTTACTAGAAAATTTAGTGATGATGATATGAATACTCAGTTTTACTGAATAGCTTCATTTATTTCAATTGAGAATGCTCATACGTTGCAGCTTTCCACAGATATTCTGTCTCTGCTCCTACATGCTCTCTCCTGCACAGAGAATAATGGAACAGTTAAAGAAAAATAAAGCCATATCTTCATCAGAGGACAATCTCCTATGCAATATTCATATGCCAATGCATCTATAGCTTGGAAAGACAGCACACATGGCTCTTTCTGGTCCTTAATCAGTGAATGTCAGCAAGCTGAGAAAATCTTGTCATCTACCCAAGGTCTTGAAGGACTATATATGCCTAGTATATCCTGGCCTGATCACTCTTCAGAGGACTTTTCCTTCTCATTCTGTTTTCCTGAGACAAATGCAATGAGCATTGAAAATTACTGTTATTTTATAGTTGCTCTGTGAAATGCAGAAATGTAATTTAACACAGTTTGTATTTTAATTATTTTCAGACTAATAAAAATGTAGTGGCATAGCATACTATAAATGATACATTGTAAATAACAGCAAAATAACTAAGATACACAAGTGATCACTAAAGTTTCTGTTTGTGGTCTGTATGCTTAACTTAAAATTATTTTGGTGGTGTTACTAGTGTTTAGAAGCATGGGTTAATGAGACTTCAGTTTGGTAGTTCAGTAAGGCAGGGAAGATAAAGAAGGTTTCTGTTGATCACACTAGGAATCTTAATTTTCCTATATGAAAGGCACTTAATGAAATGAGCTGATCTGACAAGAATTGACCAAACTCACTCATCTCACTTTGACCGAAAGTCAGCTCTAACAATTATTGTTGTTTCCTGCTTCCAAATTTTTCTTGAGTTTATATGATTAGTCCTCTTCTGTGTATCATTAGTTGACTATATGTTATATAATTGTCTGATTCTATCCGTGCTTTCTTTTTTAATGCTTAATTCACTCTGATTCTTTATCCTCTTATAGTCCTGCATATTAGAAAGTTGAATATATTCAGTGTTTAGAATAACGCATTCTGTATAAAATGTTGGAAAGGGAACTGCAGTTTCACAATTTTTCTAGATTGACTACAGGATGTTGAATTCTTTTCCACTTTCATAGGTTGCCTCATTATTTGGATACCAAGCAATATGTTCAAGTTCTCCTATATAGCCAAACGATGAATTGCATAAAAAGAATTGAGGCTAGACACAATTCTGTACCCCTGGCATCTGATAAAGTTTGTTAACAGTGCACCAGCATGGAAGTGATGCATTTCTCTTGACAATCCAGTGCAGGCCTACAAGAATTGAGGGCACTCATACATATTGTCAGGGAGCAAAGCTTTTATGAGTGCAGCTTGAACACAGCTGTGTCTTTTCCAATATATGGCCAAAAGACAAAATGCAACATGAGATTCTTATACATTCCAAGGCCCATCTGCCATGAAAACTCACTTATCTTTGTGGCCACAAGTTCGTTACTGATCCAAAATGGTAAAGAAAAGAAAAAAAGAGAGGGAAAAAAAAGGAGAAAGAGAGAAGAAACAGCACAAGAAAAAAGGCAACAAAGGCGAAAAATGCAGGGGAGAAAAGAACGATAAATCCATTCTTTTGTTGTTCTTCCAGCTGCATCTGTGAGCAATTGTCACAGTTACTAGTCAAACTGTATTTGACTTGTTGCCAACATGAATTTTCCAAAAACCAAATGTAAACAAACTCTGCAAGTGCTTTCTCATTTGCCAAGCCAGTAATTATTTACTTTGTTTGGGCCTAGCATTACTGTCAGTTCAGCTTTGCAGTCTGTAATGTGTTTGCTAATGAAACCATGAGGTCTAAAGCTATGTATTAACCTTGTCACCCTTCAATTTTGAGCTCAATAAAGTTGCACCATGATTTTGTAAACTAGGGTTGAAGGATAGGCAAATGATTAATTATATTTTCTGCTTTCCTTTATCTAAGTAAATTGTTCATCTTTAAATCTGCCTTGCATTTAAGGTTAACTCACTGAATCTGAAGCACTGGAAAGATGTATCATTTAGAATGGTTATAATTATCATTTGTACTGCATATCTGAAAGCTGACAAACATGCATAACCATACTTGAGTTGATAACTCATGAAATAATTTTACAATGTTAACTCAGAGATGGCAAAAGTATACCACGTAGATGGGAGGCATTCAGCTGGGGGAACAATAGGAATATTTGAGTTGAGTGTTTAGGTACTACGTTTTATCCTGAGCCTAAAGGCTGTACATGTATTATGTTTGCTTGTTAGGTTTTTAGGATTTAGGGTTATGGGTCCTTTAATTCTGGAATGGGAAATAAATGTAATATCAAGGATAAGATTAGCCTATCATTTCACACTAAACACAATTTACTCAACATAAAGAAGTATAACTACTAATCTTTACGCTAAAACACTGTGTTTTTGCTGTGATTGTTTAAAGTTAGACACTCAAACTGATTAGAATAGAAACACACCCTTTACCCCATATGACCAGATCACTGGGACAGAAGACATTCAGGTGGCATGTAATATGTGCTGAGATTTTATCACTGTGAACTGTGGTTGAAATGTTATTTTTCCATCCTTTGAACTTATGGTCACATGTTTCTTGTGGGAAAGGCCACTTGACCTGTCTGCTGTAATATACAATGCTTTTAACAGCTTTGATGTACTCTGACAGCAGCCAGAGGTTAGTGTGACACAGTGTAATCCTGGTTGGGTCCCTTTTCCTAGACAGAGTTTCATTTTTCCCTGAAGTAGTAATAGAATGCTAAGAAATTACTGTTGGACTCCACCAATTTTATTTCTTTTGCATAGGTGATCCTAATGGAGTTAGGTTAGCCCCTCCAGTGTTGTCCTATCAAATAACTTAGTACTTTGGTTGAAATCTGAATTTTTAAGTAGAAACCTCCTTTTGCTGCCTATGTATTTAAATGCTATGCAAGCTGAAATGCTGTTAATAAAATCTTGTACATAATTTCTGCTTCAAGAGCAGATTCTAAACTCTGACCAGAATCATTACACTGGAAAGTGGAATCATTGCTAACAGAAAATCCTCTGATATTTCTTAGGATATTTTTCCATGGAATAAATTACTAGAATAAATGTGACTTGAAAACTGTTAGGGTATCACGTGACTAAAAGCATATGAGCAAGCCAAAATAACGCAAGTTAGAACTTGAAATGCGTTCCCAAATGATGCCAACAGCTAAACAAAACAGTCTTGTTCTAGTGGTAGTCTACAGCTATTTAAGGCCAGTGGCTGTATTTTGAGGAATCCTCAAGCTGAATCAAGTCAACAGAAACTCACTTGGCCTTCTCAGTTGGTGTGAGAAATTTAGAATGTGAAGAGGGCTAGAGAAAGCTTCTTGGTCACTTAGTCCTCAGTTGCCAGAATGGTTTCTTGCAATAATGTATGCCATGAAAAACTGAAAATGTTTGTACCCTAAGGACTAGACTAATATTCTAGAAGTCTTTGTTCTGGATGGCTTCAGTTGGATAGAAAGAAATATCTAATACTGTGTTTCGAACTCCAGTGGATATGGAAATAGTGTTGAAATGTAATACACAAACAAACATGTAACTTCTGGAAAACTGATGGCTTGTTTTAAGTCCTAGTGGTTTCTGTTCTGGAATTCACAACTTTACATAGCTCTACCCAAAATTTTCCTCAGTCCTGTTCTTGTTGGAAGAATAATTTTTACACATTTTTCTTTTTTTTACTGATGAACAAAATAAGCAAATTATGTTTTGCAGATTTCATTTAAAAGAAGTTATCATTGAGGTGAAAGTTAATATATGTGATTAGAAACTGTTTGGGTGTTTTTGTCATTTTTTGTATCAGAGAGTCCTGTCTCATGCTTTTACTGTTTCATTTCATGGATTTCTTTTGAAGACGTTTTTGGCT
The DNA here is from genome assembly GCF_047370975.1 of Nipponia nippon. NCBI lineage: Eukaryota > Metazoa > Chordata > Aves > Pelecaniformes > Threskiornithidae > Nipponia > Nipponia nippon. Next base: position 37,710,484 of record NW_028262291.1, read on the forward strand.
TGTAAGCTAAAGTTTTACACTTGAGTCATACAAAAAAATCCTCCTCTGCAACACAAGTGTACACAAATCCTGGCAGAAGCTAAATTGTGTATAATTGGATTGAGCTATGAGCTTAAAGATGAAGGGGACAAAAGCATGTCCCAAAGCTGCATTTGATAGTCTTAGAGTCTTATCTGGGGATGTTTTACACCAGGCTTGAAGACTGTATTTGTTCATAGTGATTTGTACAATCTACAGTGACATTTTATTTGAGCTGGAGTCATACAGACAAGCCATAACATGCATTTAGCTCTTTCTTTTTTTGTTTCGATGAGATATCACAGCAAAACCCTCTGTAGAAGGTTGCTTGAGAAACACAGATTTAAAATGTTGAGATGAATATTGTAATGGATGATGATAAGATGCTGCAATGAGCTGCAATGGTAATCTTTTGTCAGAGGTAGCTTACAGAAGACATATGTTAGGAATCGTGTTCTTTTACAAAGCTACTGTAAGCAACACTTTGAACTTGTGTCTTACATAGGAAAAATATTATTTTACTTTAGCATGTATACTTTGCCAAATAAATTTGTAAACTTCTTAAGGGCATTCGATTATTTTTCAAAGCATCATTATTTGCAATACATGTAGCTGGAAAGTAAACACTGGTTTCTCCTATTTACCTGTAGTTACCATTTTAAAAGGAACAACACTGGAGATTGAGAAACTCCTGTTTATAAATTACTGCACTTTACTGACACACTACACAAAGTACCATGGAAGGAATTTCTCTATGTGAATGTTCTTCATGGTAAAATACCTCTGAATTTTTCCTTCTCCACAATGTTTCTGTCAGTTATTACTAAACTAATTAGTTAATCAAGATAATTTATACAATGATATATCTTCTTGATAATACAATGTTTCTCCCATTGAAGTCAGTGGTACAAAATCCCATGAGGCAAAATTAGATGCCATGTCTAGTAGGTACAGTGTATATATTGGTCAACAGACTGTAACATTTGTATATTTTGTCCTGTTCTCTTTAAAATTTTTTCCTGCAAGGCATTTTTGGAGGGAGTCAGAGCAGATGCTGTGATTCATAGGAAGTTCTTGATAGCATATATATTTCCTCAGACTAATGCAGATTTTATTGACATTTTTACAGATGATAAAATACACACTTTACCATAAATTCATTTATTATTGAATAATAAAAAAAAAATAATTTGAAAGGCTATTTTAAAGGAATCCAGGATTTTAACTACATAAAATGGCATTAATTTCTGAGTACCTTTGCATGGTTCAGAGCTCACAAATGTCTTAAATTATGGATCTCTTAGTGTAAAATTCTCAGCTGCCATCACCAAGACTAACCAATGGTGCCTTATGCCAAATCAGAAATTAACACAAATGTGGACTGTTTTTCATATAACAATGTCTACAGCAGATTTATGTGACAGGACAAATGTGGAACCAATTTATTTTACCCTCCAGATGGATTTTTGTAGATTACTTTTTAACTGATCAAACCCCGCATTACAAATCCAAATGAAAATGCCTATCTGTCTTTAAGTCTTGAATGGAACATCAAAGTGTTTCCGTTATTGTTCTAACTGCTAATTGTAATTAATCACACTGAAGAAAACAGAAATCCTAAGCAAGGTCAGGGCCCCACTGTGGCAAGAACTGTGCAAAATATACAGCAAGAAATAACTCCTCTCCAAGGAATTTATAGATTAAGAAGATGATGCTGACAAACAGGAAAAAAGGAAGTAATACTATTCACAATGATAATGATCTGAAGTATGTACTCTCAAGTGATTGATATGGAGTATTTCAGTAGCTGAGATACTTCTCAGGGACTTGGTTTTCTGACATCACTGTAATATGAAGCCTGATAATATCAGGAAGCTCAAGCTGAACAGTCAAAACTCACTAGTTAGTTTTGAAAATGTTGCCTTTTGGAACTGTCCTGTGATCTAGAAAGTGCACTGAGGCAAGAGCAGAACTGTGCCCTGTTAGTTCTAGTCCCAAAATGACCACAACCCTATTCTTGTATTGTGTCTTCCCTCTGAAACTGGGAAGTCTATATAAGAAGTCAATATTGCTTTCTGTCCATGTTATCAATTGCATTTTTCCTAATTTGTAAGTCGATACATTTATGTACTTGTATAAAGTCATATAACAATAATTTGTATCACACTCAATAGTAAACACCAGTTATTCAAAAACGGTGTATTCTTTTTTGCCTTGTTGAGCTGTGTACTTATATTAAACTGTAACTGTGTCTGCATATTAAATGTAATTGTGGCTTAAATTGCATGTGTTCGAGAATGTGATCAGCATAGAAATAGGATTTCTGAATGATAATCCTTCCCTGTATTTTAAATATCACAGTCAACAATGAAAGGGAGTTCTTCCTTATTTGTATAAAGCAGAACTTTTCTATTTATGACCTTATCAGATGGGACTGTCTACAGACTACAAAAATTATTCTCAGAGAAACCTAGTTCTGGCAATAACACAAAAATTGCTGGATCATAGTGTTCAGTTGGAAGATTATGAAACATACGCTGATTTCCTAGAAAATTCAGAAATGAAAGAAAATGCAGGCTGGGACATTTCTAATACTTACTTTGAATCAAGAAACTGGACTGTGTCTTCGAATGGGACTAGTAATCCCTGTCCTTGAAGATTTTGAGTGGCATTTACCTATATTACAATAGAAGTATATTCCTTTAAAAAAATAAGATTTAATACAAAAATGAACGCAGGGCATAGCAACCCAGTAGCAATTTAGACATATGTTTAAATAACCAAAACCAATCTGAGCTGTTATAGAAATGGGCTTTTAGTGATGGCAGAATCTCAAAAGTCCAGAGGTTTGGAAAAGCGTGATTCAAGACTTATAAAATCAGAGTTGCTTGGAAGACTTTCGCCATTACTTCATGTTTTCAGAACATTCTTTTCAACCCAAATATGTCCCTGATTCAAATGTTGAATGCTCTGAGACTAGGCATTGTTTATGATAATGCCAATAGTAAAACCAGGCAGAGTTTTACAGCATTATACTAATGGTACAGGGAAGCCTCAAAACCTTTAGAGAAAATTATTTTTTATTGCAGTTATGGCAGGTTAAACATATGAGAAAATATAGTGATGTATGTCAGAGGGGTTGGAACTTTCTCTACAGGATCTCTATGATTTCTAGATGAAATTTCCATGTGTACATGGGTATTACATTTGGAAATTATGAAATTGATTACTCATTATTCTGGACTACTCAGTTCCTGATAGGGGTCAGAAGTGTTGAAGAGCATTTATCTTTCCCATATCTATTTGGGCTAAGGGAAACCAGCTAACAGGAATGGACAAACTGCATAGCATAATGATACATAACTGTATTGGTGTAGGTTGCAAGGTTTTGGGAATAAGGGGGTGCTTTAGGGATGGCTTCTGTGGGAGGAGGTCAGGGGCTGCCCTGTGCTGGACACTGCTGGTTCCAGACAGCTCCACAATGGGCCCATCACAGGCCAAAGCTGACCCCATCAGCCAAGCTTCTGGCATAGGTATACCCCCAAAGGGACTGAGACCTGTGGATGAGCCCACACCAGAGCATGTACTTCCCTGAAGGGAGTGGAGCCAGTGGAGGACCCACACTGAAGCATAGGAAAAAAGTGGGAAAGAAGGAGCAGCAGAAGGAAACCCCTATGTCCTGACTGCACACACTGCTTGTTGTCTCACTGAAGGGATGAAGTGTAACCTGTGGTGATATCAAGAGGTGGAGGAGAGTTCTCTGCAGTGTAAAAGTGAGGCTGAGCCTGTGAATGGGGAGGAGAGGTGCCTGGAGATGAGTATGGGAGTGAAGTTGAGTCTGGGAAAGGGGGAGGAAAGGTGTTTTCGCTAAGTGCATAAAGGTTTGTTTCTTTTTTGCTGTTGTTTTTGTTTCCCAATACCCAAATATTGTCCTCAAATATTTATATTACTTTGCAATAAATTAAATTCTCAAAAGTCTGTTTTGCCTGCAACTGTAGTTGGTAAATGATCTCCTTGTCTTTATTCTGACCGACAAGTTTTCTCACTCTCTCGTTCTTCCTGTTTTCTTGCTCCACCCTGCTGGAGGCAGGGGAAAGAACAAGAGGCTATGTGGCTGCTTGGGCTGCAAGCTGAGGCTAATCCACCACAGTGACTGTGGATGTTTTCCTTCTCATGCTGAGAACTTTGAGAAAATTCCTTTGGGTGCATCACCTTTGAGAACTGGGGACATGTGCTGGTTTTGGCTGGGATAGAGTTAATTTTCTTCATAATAGCTTGTATGGTGCTGCGTTTTGGATTTGTGACCAAAACAGTGTTGATAATACACTGATGTTTTAGCTATTGCTGAACAGTGCTTGCACAGCATCAAGGCCTTTTCTGTTTCTCACACTGCCCTGCCAGCGAGTAGGCTGGGGGTGCACAGGGATCTGGGAGGGGACACAGCTGGGACAGCTGACCCCAGCTGACCAAAGGGATATTCCATACTTTATGACATCATGTGCAGCAATAAAAGCTGGGGGAAACAAGGAGGAAGGGGGAACGTTCGGAGTTACAGCATTTGTATTCCCAAGTAGTGGTTACGTGTGATGAAGCCTTGCTTTTGTGGAGGTGGTTGAACACCTGCTTGCCGATGGCAAGTAGTGAATGAATTCCTTGTTTTGCTTTGCTTGCGTGCACAGCTTTGCTTTCCCTATTAACTGTCTTTATCTCAACCTATGAGTTTTCTCACTTTTGCCCTTCCAACTCTTTCCCTCATCCCACTTGGGGAGAGCGAGCGAGCAGCTCTGTGGGCTTTAGCTGCCTACTGGGGTTAACCCACAACAGGACAACACTGATGTAATCTGTTGCTGGCACATCCCATTCCAAAATAACCAAGATGAAGCACCAAGCGCCACCACCTGAAGTGTTTCTTGGGCCTTGCTGATGCCAGCTACTTGTAGGGACTGGGCTGTCTCCCAGACTACAATGTGAAAAACACTGTTGTAGATCATTATCATTCACCTCACTCTGCTTGTAAAATGCTTTGATGTTATTTTCCCCTTTGGCGTTCAGCCACAACTCTGCTGGACTGGAAATATGTACTGGTTCAGCTGTGCATATTCTGCTTGAATCTGCTTCTGTATGATAGTTACTTGCAGACAGCTCAGCTCATACAGCATAAGCTGCATCTGACATCCTACTTGAAGAAAGTAAGACCTGTGCTATAAAATGACATGCGATACTTATGTTTTTGCCAAGTTCCCTACATGGAATTCATCACATATTTTATTGAATGAAAAGTTTTTAAAGGAAACAATTTATTTTAACTGAGAAATGGCTTCAGGAACTTATTATATTTGATCATGAGATGTGACAACTGATTTTTTTTTTCTTGAATAACCCATTTACTTTTGGGTTCTAGTAGGTGCACTTTTTTGCATGTGTACTATAAACCAACACATTTGTCCAGCTATTTTTCTGACCTCAAAGAGAAAGAAAGGGGAAAGCACTGCAGGAGTTTAAACTTTAAATTTTGATTTCACCTTCCAGGCTAAAAAAATGGAAGATTTATATAATGACTTTTAGGATCTGTCAGTTTTATGTAGTTTAAGGAACTTTCAGTTGACTTTACAAAGTTAATTTAAGCACATGGAGAATGGAGAAGCTTTTAGATCGAAGTTCTGTGCCCCTTGTATCTTTGTCTGGAAAATCACTCAAACCTGAAAAGAAAAGGATGATGTTCTAAAGACTGCTGAAATATCTTAAAAACCTTCTCACAGTGCATAGAACTTTTCTAAAGTGCTTGCTACAAGATATCACTCCCTCCCACTGAAGTCAATAGGAAAGCTTTTTCCATTGACCTTCCCAGGTTCAGAGTTCAGGCCAACAATGAAGACTTTTGAAAAACCATCCCAGTGTTTTCAGCTGACCAAAAAAGGAGTCTGAAATTCTCACAAGAGAGGCTGTTCTTCAGAGGTTTCCTGCTCAGTGTTACAGATCCAGAAGTAACTCAAAATAGCTCAGATAAGCTTTTGCTAGGATTCAAATGCTTGAGAAATTGTTCATAGTCTTTGAAGCTTTTGCACTTCTACCACCATTAGTTACAGAGCTATTTCTATTCCACATACACATATGAATGCTGTTCTGTTAAGTATAATTTGATTTGATGCACATGAAAAATACTTTAAAGAATTATTTTTTAGCAAGGGTGGTTTGGCTTTTTTTTGCCTTTCCTTTTTCTTGTTGCCTGTAAAAGTTTATTCCTTCAGTAGACTGGCTTTTATGTCTGTTATTAATTTCCCCTATTTCTTTTATATTCCATTTTGTGGCTCAATACACATAAACTTTTGAGAAGTCTGTTCCAGTTCTTGAAAATTGCTTCATTTTTGGATTCATTGTGTTAAAACAATTATACAGTGTAATCCGGATGATTCTATATCTTTTTTTTAAATAATCTATTGAGATAACTTGGGACATTTAGGAAATTATTTGAACTTCTTCATTACTTTGTTCTCTTATCTGGTACCACAACTATTTTTTCATGTATGTGTCAGAAATTTGTGCATAACAGATATGGTATGGTCATGCAGAAGATGGTCTTTTCCTTATAGGTCTCTGTTCCACCCAGATTTATTACACTTGGGACTGGCCTTTTCAAGATAATCTCCTTCACTTACTCTGCTCCCCGAAGTGTAACAGTTGATAATTCAAAATCTAAAGAAGACAACAAGGATGTGACACAGAAATCCTTTATTCCAGCATGGCTATGGAAGCAAATTGTTTACTTTTTGCCTTATCAACTCCAGTCTCGATTTCTTCTTCTCATGTGTGTGCAAATGTTGTCATATAGGCCATAGAAAAGTCTTTGTTCAACAATAAATTCTTCTTAGTGCACGTTTTCTGCCCTAACTTCTCCACCATGCATTGAGTCTGTGTGAAGGGAGGACCAGTGTCCTGGATGGATAGTCAGAGCAAAGACAAGAGCATGGTGCTCATTCAGGCTAACAGCTGAGTGAACAACCAGCTCTTCTCTCAAAGACTTTTGGCTCTGTGTATTGGTTTCTAAGGGCAGATCAAATAAATAGGTCCCTGACTCTGATTAGACTTGATGATTTAAAGTTCCTCTACAATATATCAAATCTGAATTAATGAAAAAATTTCTGCCCAACTATCCGAGTATAAAATTTTCTGGAAAGTACAAGGTTTTAATCTCTGATGTTACATTCATTCACATCCTTTGTACCATTCTTTTCTGTGGCTAAAGTTTTACAAGCAGGTTAAACCAGTTTTAGCGGTGCTTTTGTCAAGTGGAGTCCTATCTTCCCCAGTCCTAGCTGTACATTACCACTACTTCTTTTTGCTAGTGCTGCTGCTTGTGTGGCCATTAGTCAGGTACTGAAAATGAATTTAATAAAATAAGTGACCTATTTTCAGCCAATCACATAACTGATCTGGCACACAAGGGGTTGCAGAAATTTGTATTTGAAGCTATGGGGAGGCAAGGAATACTCCTTTTGGTGGTAGCTGAGCCTTAGAAGGACTTAAATTCTGCTTGTGATATTGCACCCTAACCACAGATTTTTCTTAGTAATAATTTTAATTTTGTTTGCTATAAAAGACATTTTTTTTCTCTTGATTTATGCAATTAGAAAACAAGCTTTTCTTTCTTTTGATAGTAATTTTATTCTACTCTCTACTACTTCTTTTTTTCTTCTCATTGCACTGATCTGTGTGCTCTTTGCTGTAATGGCACCCGTGTCTTCCTTCCTAACCTTGCTAAAATTGTATTTGTGCACAACACTGAAAAAGTGTCTGCAGCGCAATACACCTAAGTGAAAATACGTGCTGTCTCTGCAGATGTATGCTTAGTGTAAAGAGTATACATTCTTAAATCTGTTATATACTTTGTGAGTTTAAACACAGATTGTTAAGGTAAAGATTTGATTGTCATAGTGCCAAAACGTGCCCTGGGGATTCAGGCTTACTGAGAGAAATTTATATTGCATGTTTCAGTCCCCAAAATGAATTTGTGCCACAAAAAACAACACAGGACTTTTCTCCACATCCTCCTCTCAACCACATAATCTGGAAGAAAGCTAGTAGAAGCACTTCCATATGGAAAAAAGATAGCTGCAGCCAAAACAAGTTGTTCAGCTTATTAGAATTAGTATGAATAAGTTCATTGAAAATTTGGCATGTCTGAATGTTATTTTCTAAAGAAACGATTAAATGTTGATCATATTTCTCATTTAAATGAGATTTTGAACAAATGACAAAATATTTTGAGCCTGAGGGCAATAAATATTTTTACTATGTGAAAATTTAGATTGTTGTGATAATTTCCAAGTTTGGTGAATGGCAGCATTCTAAAGCTAGTAAAAGCAAGAAATAACAATATAAAAGCCCAAATATACCAAACTCCAAATTACAAAATTACCTTGCAGAAAAGATTTATGTAATGGGTAGTTTTACTGTTACTGTCGAAGTACAAAATATTTCAAAAAGTTTTAGGATTTATACATAAATCAAGCAAGTATAAATTGTATGTTAAGCCACACAGGTAGCCTATATTCATGGCTGTCATGAAGGCACCTATGAGATGTGAAGGTGCATCTTGCTGGACTGGTTCATTCAAACTATATTGAGCAGGAGTTGTCCTATATACGAAGGAAAAATGTATTTTATTACCATTCAGCTAAATCTGTTCATGAACCTTCTGCCTTTGAAAAGAGGGTATTGAAGCTGGGAGCCATGGATGTTTCTGCCTTTATACAGAACTCTGTGCATTTTGTCTCCCAGTTCTGTCCTCTGGAACGATAGGGCCAATTTCTAAAATCACCATTTTCATCTTCCCAGTCTACTCAGCACATTCCTACTCTACTCAGCACTTCTCAGGCCACACTTGGAGTACTGTGTCCAGTTCTTATGCCCACAATTCAAGAAAGACACAGACAGACTGAAGAGGTCCAAAGGAGGCCACGAAGATGATCAAAGGGCTGGAGAACCTGCCCTATGAGGAAAGACTGAAGAAGCTAGATTGCTTCTCCCTGGAGAAGAGGAAGCTCAGGGAGACCTCATCACAGTATCCTAGTACTTAAAAGGCAGCTACAAAGAGGACAGAGGCTCTCTCTTCATAAGGAGCCACATAGAGAAGATAAGGGGCAAAGGGTACAAGTTGCACTGGGAGAGGTTTCATCTTGATATAAGAAAAAAATTTTTTACAGTGACAACAATCATTCACTGCAACAGCCTCCCCAGGGATGTGGCAAGAGTCTCCATCACTGGAGGTTTTCAAGTTGTGATTGGACAGTGCTAGATGACCTCATCTAGGCTCCCTTTCCCATGAAGGCTTAGACCAGATGATCTTTCAAGATCCCTTCCAACCTGGGTTGTTCTACAATTCTATGATCTAAATATCTTCCAGTCGCAAAGGCAAGTGCAGGTCTTATATTCAGCATCCTGAATGCTTCTTACCCATCACTAACTAAACTGAATTCTTCCCTTCTTAGTTTTAACTATTTAACTATTTTTTAAGTTACTGGTTATCAAGGTAACAGCCTATAGAAAGATCCTTAATTAATATAAAGCTATTTAGTCAAGGAATAGAACATTCAGTGCATGCTAGCTGAATAGCTAGAACCTACTATGCAAAATGCTTCAGGATGAAAATTTATTTCTGATGAAAATTAAGCTGGGGACTGACTTTGGAAACATTTGCTATGATTAAATCTTGGCCAAACACTGTCTACTAGAAATAGCAATGTTGTGACTACTTGATTCTCATTCAAGGTACGTATTGCAGCTCTTCTATCATGTCAGAACAGGCTTTCCATTAGATGATCCAGGACTTTCTGTCTGGCAGAGACTATTTTAATATTTTAGCAAATGTTACTGGCATAGGCAGTATCGACCGAGGTACATCTTTTCTTTGCACAACTTGTTTTTAGCTTAAGACTATCAGGCACTTAGTGCTTGCTGCCAGATACCTATAACAACACTTCCTCTCTGCCATGAAGGGTAATTATGGCAACCCTGCACAAGACTAATTTTGTCTGTCTATAAAATCTTTTTCATGGTATACAATTTCCTTGATATTTTGACAGACCAGACTTATGTATATATAAATATTTGTGGTTGCTAAGCTACCAAATATATTTATTTTAGACCTTGTATAATGTTATTTTGAGGCAGAATAAGTTGCTTTTTTAGACTTCATAGTGAGAGAGGTTTACAGATTAATGTATGCTTTTCTGTCATTTCCAATGCAAGTCTTTCATGGAATGCACATTGCTGAGCAAGTCTGGCCTGTTTTCCTATGGTGTCTTCCCTCCCTTTTTTACTGCTTTCTCTAACACATGGTTTGTTTTATGTAACAGAATCAAAGAGCTTATAATTTCTCATACAGAACTAAACCATGTAAACTAAAAAGTAAAATGCCTATGGTCTACTTTTGGAATGATATTGGGAAGAAAAGGAGAAAACTGTACCTAGAAAACAGAGAAGTCTGTTGATGAGCTGTAGCTGAGTCTGCCTTTCCACTTGCTCTGTTTTGTCATCAACATATCACCTGAACTCTCTCAGCCTTTCCTTTTCTGGGAAAAGCTTTTGTCACCAGGTGGTAAAGAATGATGCAGGGAAGGACCATGAAGTTCACCTTCAACAGACATGGCAACGGCTGACTAAGCCTGTCTTTATTAAGCAGACAGTAGACATGAACTCATAGTTACTTTCTCTTTCCTTTTCAGCCTCTTTGTGCCCCTCTGGCAGCACTTACAAAAACTGCCTGTTTTCCCAAACAAAGCAGTCTCCCAGTTTGGAATGACCTTGTCTGTCATAGGATCAGTCTAACCAATTTCTACCACCTCTGATGAAAGGCCTCAGAAGGACAACACCTAGTCACAGAACCACTACCTTCTGGCTCCTAGTATAATATCATCTTCAGGCTATAACCTCCTGACATGCATGAAAACATTTTGATGGACTGTAATAGATCTGAACCTATAGAGAATGCTGATAGTAACGTATTTGAACTGGTATGTATGGTTTGGGTCTGCATTTTTAAATACATGTAGGATCTTTATGGATAAGGAGGCCTCATTTTCCCCTGTATTCCATTTCTATTTACTCCATTTTAGGGGTCTGGATCATCCTAAAAATCAAATCTTGTATGCTAATGAGGACTGCAGTATGATTGTGTTAATTTGATATCTCTGGCCAGTATATAAAGATTTACTTTGGGACAAAAGGAATCACAGTCTGGAACTGTGTTTTTAAAACATAAATGTGTTTTTACACGTTTGTTCCATGCTAGAACAATGTCTAGCACAACAAAATCCTTTTCTGTGATTTCTGCTCTTAGGTGTTATGGCATACAAATAATATATAAAATGTTTTAGGCCAGCTCTTACCATGACTTACAATACTGTCAGAAAAGTTTTGAACTTATTCAGTATCAGTAACACTTGCAACACTTAAAAAGGAGACAATACATTTTCTTCTTTTTCAAGCTGTGACACACTCTGTTCCTCCCATGTCATTAAACCCTCAGGAAGCACCGAGCACTTTGGTTCCTCTGTCTTTCAGCACTGCAAGGTACTTTTAAGTAAGAAAGAATGAGACTTTTTGCTGTTGAAATGTGGCAGAATAGTGAACTGCACTTGAGAATATTTTAGCTGTGAATGAGGTAGTGTACCAAGTGTGTTCTGATCTAGCCTTCCTTTGTCATTTTAGAAAGCAGATTTAAGAATTACTCCCACTGTTTTCCCTTTCTTTTGTACCTAAAATAAGGAGAGATGGCATTCTTCTTGTCCCCCTCAACCCTCTATCTGAGTAAGGAGCAGGATAAAGATAAATGCAAGCAGTAAACTGTTCAGTTGCAGACTTAGTTCTGGATTGGAACAAGTTGGATTCGCCAAACATGTAACAGAAATAGATTCTTGGCTATATTAAATAAACCAGTGAGAAATCCAACAGATCCTGGGGGCAAGCCACATATCACATCTGGCTAAAATTCAGAAACTGGCAGAGTTTCACTGCTTTGGGAAATTTAAAGTGAATGTGAAGTTCAACTTCATCAACAATTTTAGTTACTGCTTGGGAAATTGAAATAGTACAGATGTCTAGCATTTACAGTCCTGTACCCAAACTTGTAAATCAAGAAGCAAAGCACAGCTAGTTTTCACTGAGTATTTGGTTTCATTATAGCCTATTTCTGGATCCCTTCATTTTTCTCCTAAAAATAGTGATTGTAAGTACTAAGTAGTTTATATAATGTTAAATAGCATATATTCATACATCAGGTTGATCACAATAGTATTTTAAAACACATGGGAAATTGTGAGATTGGCAATTTAAATGTTATCTCAAAAAAAAAAGGTGGATTTACATTGAGGTTTTGTTTATTTTTTTAAATTAAGCATCTAGCAAGAGAATATTCTATACATGAGGTCATAAAAAACCCTCACATAATAAAATTGCTTTATCAACTTCATATATGATAGTTTCGCTTTGAATAGCAGTTTTTACAATATAAAGCTGTTGTTCTTACCGAAAATATTGTCATATTATAGAAATTCACCACATCAAACTGCTGCTAATCAGAAAAGTCGCCTGTTAAACTCAGCCAAAAAATATACAGCAGTAAGCATTGGCTGTGACTTTCACCATCTACCTAACTCAAGGAGCTAGTCTCATAAATTAACTGTTTCCTTCTGAACATCTCTCCTCTGTCAAGAGCTAGTGTCATAAATTAACTATTTCTTTATGAACATCTCTCCTGTCTCACTGTCCATGTATTTGTTTTGTACCTCCTGTTTTTTCCTTTCTTCCCTAATCTCAGATTACCCATGATGTGTTTTTTCTGTACTCAGTGGCTGAATGTCCATTTTCTATTTCTCCATAGCTGAAACTCTTGGTTGGAGTTTGATCAGATTTTATCTTAACTAGTACAACTCCCTTTGAGCTTTCTCTGCTTCACATCACTTTCTCTGTGAGATTTTTTAACGACCCTAATGTTTTCCAATTGCTTATCATGTTCATAGTCACTTTTTTTTCTGTGGAGGAGATATACTGCAGCTTTCTGAACTCTTCTTGTTAGCCAGGAAAGGCATGGGTCAGATTCTCAGTTTTCATCTGAGTTTTTCAGTGTATTTTGACTGAAAATTTCATTTGTATGTAACAAGGAAGCATTTTTCTTAACTAGCAATTTGTCTCCATCTCAGCCATGTAAATGGAAAACTGAGGCACAGAACCATGACCTAACTTTGGGTGTCGTTTTTTACTAATATTTTTAAGGAGGTTGTAGTGAGGTGGGTGTTGGTCTCTTCTCCTAAGTAGCAAGTGATAGGACAAAAGGAAATGGCCTGAAGTTGTGCCAGGAGAGGTTTAGATTGGATATTAGGAAAAATTTCTTCACCGAGAGGGTTATCAAGCACAGGAACAGGCTGCCCAAGGAAGTGGTTGAGTCACCGTCCCTGGTAGATGTGTAGATGTGGCACTTAGGGACATGGTTTAGTGGTGGACTTGGCAGTGTTAGGTTAATGGTTGGACTCGATGATCTTAAGGGTCTTTTCCAACCTAAATGATTCTATGATTCTACTAATGTTGCAATGAAATGAGAATCAGAAATTGTTAGAATAGGAAACCAGGAATAAAGTGTTGGTTTTGGGAGGCTTTTTTAAGAATAAGTTTTTGGTGCATTGCCTTTTCAAAACTCCTTATTTCCCATGTCATGCACTTACCTATTATTTGTTCAGATGATCTACTACTATCAGTAGCCATCAGTGTGGTTTCCCTTCTCGCACATAGACCTCACTGTACTGGTATTCTTAAAATCTTAGGTTGGTTTCAATACTGGAAAAAATACCAATGCCTTTTTAAGATGCATGATTATATATACACATACCCGCACAAATTCAATTTTATTCAGACATGAGGCATTAAATAGAATTCCTGTAGATCACTGTCTGAGTTTCCTCTTTGCATGTTTTGGTGTTGATATCATGGTCCTGTAGGTGGTTCTCTGCCAACTGACTTCATTTATTTCACAGAAGACCTTGTCTTCTGAATGATGTTTTGATGATGATTTCAGTTCAGTAGTTTGCCCATAAACATCCGTTTTTTGCTAAAACTGTGGTGGTCCTAATGGTCATATATCATTAATCTGCTGTTTGTTTTCAACCAACCATGTTAATTGTCTTTTTTCTCTCATGGATTTTAAAATTTTCTTTCTTTAAATAAAGTACAGCTATGTCTCTTAAGCATGAGCTTTGTTTGGTAATATGATAACACTGAATTTGAGTTTTATCCCATATTTCAGTATAATGGGCTGCAATAAAAATCATATTTTCAAAAACATTTTGTAACATACTCCACGAGATGAGTCAGTCTTGGTGGTAAATGAAACAGGCTTCTTGTTTGCAAAAAAATGAGTGTACATCATCTAATCTTCACACCCTGACAGCAGCACAACTCTTAGGGAGCAGATACCTGTGTCCATGACCATTGACAAAGACTGAGAGGTGTGTGAAATTCAGCGTTCAGCCATTATACTTCAGCATATCCTCTTAGAGGCTGTGCAGTTTTGTTTACTCTGGGGTTGTCTTTAGGAGATTAGACAGAACCCATTAATCTCAATAAGGATGGCTAAATCAGAGAGAAATCAGAGTATTTGAATGAAAAGAACTAGCTTGCTTACAATATGTAACTTACACACAGAAAGTTTGGTGAGGTATTTCACACCTAAACTGACAGCACTTTCTGTTGACCAGATACTACTCCTGGAGTCCTATGTATACTCACCTCTGATAGGACTGGTATCAGCAGGTTTCTTTGATCAAGACTAACATCCTGTTTCTGCACCAATGAGCCCTCTGATGATATAATTCATAAACATGTTAGGGTGAAGTTTCAATAGCATATTGGAAGATTTTTGACTGATTTTGATTTGATAGGAAAGCTATATGAATTCTGTCTCTAATTTTCTCTGGAAGTTTCCACCAGCTATGTTTTCTCAGGCCATTTACAAGGGCCTCTGTGATCCCCAGCGCTAAAGGCGACAGTTTTATGACTGTTATGAGAATGATAGTGTTATTATTGTTTCTTTCTGTAGCAAATAGCTTATGCTGTGATCTCTGCCAGCAGCAGCAGACCCTGTTTCTGAAGGATCTCTTAAACTTTCCCCTTATTTTTTCACTCTGCTGTGAAACAGAAATGATTGCCATTGAATAGCCACAAAAGTTGTCACAGTGAAGGCAAATATGTGAAGCATATCTTTAAAAGCACAAGAAATGTGCATGTGCACCTAAGAAGTATTCTCTTGTGATAACAGACCAAGACATGAGTTTGAATCTGTATCTGATTAAATTTTAGAACTTGAACCATGTATAATTAACGGCATGCAGTACTTCATCCTGATGACACATCCTATCTGTTTAAAAGCAATTTCTCAAAGAAAGATGATATCTATATTTCTAAGGCTTTTTTATTTCCTGCCTTTTATGAAGGATGGCAGTCCAAAATGGCAATTTAGAATAAACTTGAAAGGTAAAAAGTATTTTTAGTATAGGAATTTCTAAAATGCAAATGAGATTGTTCCAGAATTAGGAATCTAGTAGCAAACACAGTTTTACTATATAAAATAAGCATAGCACAGCTTATAAATATTTTAGTTTCTAAAAAGCATTCCTTAAAGGTATACCTAGAATTAGGAGTGAATTAACTCTTTAAGAAATATATTCTGATGTGTTCACTTTTAAAATACATCTTAGGAAATCTATGTAAATGAACAGAGGTGATCAAATGTGTATTGCATTAAAAAAAAAATACCATATGGCTAGGCATTTACTGTGCTACAAAATGAGAAACTGAAGGGGAGGGGGCCTATATTTCCCTTAATGCGTGTGTGCAACTTCCATTAAAATTAATGATAAGCATACCCTAAGAACAGATAGCATCTCATGTTTAAGATTGCATCCTGGTTTTGTACTCCTTAGAGGTGAATCATTTAAAGAGTAACACATAATGCTTCAGTACCTTATTACCCCTCAGAATCTGTTAGGAAAGTTGAGAACATGTTTCCTTGTAGAATTTAGAATTTAGCTCAGTTCTAAGAATATAAAATTCAAGGTAACTGTGCATTCTTACCTGCTTAATTTGTTTCCATTTGTCAGACCCTGGTCACGGCATGCTTTATTTCAATTGACAGGTTACCAGTAGTAAATCACTTGTGCAATTTGTTAAATCAAGGGTTTTATAAGAGGCCTTGCTTCATTATACTGCTGAAATCTTCCTGAGTTGCTGAGTACAATGTCAAGTTCCATCACCTTGTTGTCTCTATAAAACAAGGCACTATAAGGCATCCACACTTAACGTACTACATATCTTAAAATATATACTTATTTAACTACATACAGAGGTTCTGCTTCACTGAGACCCCTAGGAATAGGGGCCCTGCTGCCTGTCTTGTCCTGGAAATCCTTGTAATGCAGAGGAGACAAATTGTGATGGAAACTAATTAGAATTTATGTCTAAAAAATAGTATTCATATTTTGTTCATCAGTAATATTACTGACGAACTCATGTTACAATGCATACTATGCAGTGGATTGCAATATTCCTGGTACAACATAGCCTTCGATGACAGAAGACTCTAAGATAAGGAAGTAAACTCCTGCACACTGTGCACATCTTTTCATCGGCATGCAGTGGAAAAATGTCAGATAAGATGCAGTCATGAGAGAGCTGATTAAGGAAAGAAAAATATGCCCTGTCTTCGTTTTTAATGCACAAACTATACTCTGTTCCTTCTATGCCTCAAGAAGCCCTTATCCTGCAAACACATGTGGAAAACTTTCCTCCTTCTCCAGTCAACAAGATTATTCACCTGAGTGTATTGTTTGTGAGCTGAAACTATTTTGATGCTATGGATGTGCAATATATGAGCTAGTCTTTTTTAAATATTTGCAACCTGTACCTGAGTGTCATTGAATCTCAGTTGTCAGAGAGGGGAATATTTTATGACTAATGCCCTTCCTAAAGCTGTATTATACATGTTTTCATCAATACAACCAAACTGCCATGAAAATTAAAAAAAAAACAACAAACCAAACCCTATCAAACAACCTTGCTGTATTTTGCCAGCAAATGAGAAAGAGAACAATAAAAATATAACATTTAGAAAGCTGTGAGCTAGGAGGGATCTGTTGGGGGAAGGAACAGACGTAACAATTACATGTGGTAAAGGCACCCATAGCTGTGATTTTGCACTCTACCTTATTTTTTAAAATCTCTTTTTTTTAGATCCAGTGTTTCTGTTGGTACATTTTCAACTATCAAATGTTTGTGCAGTTAATGTAATTCAATTAATCATTTAATATGTCAGAGAAAACATTTGAAAATGGAAAACTAGAGAATTTCAAAGTATTCCATTCCCCTCTGTGTCAACAAGCATGGAGTGCTACAAGTATATCACCTTTCCTCTTTGGGGTGGGAAAGGAGGGAAATGGAAATGCTTACAGTATTCTGAAGAAATAAGAGTATTTTTAAAAGAGATGTTCCATGATGAATGAAAACAAGATCAAAGAAGAAATATACTTTTAAACTACTCTGAAATCTAAAGTGTTTTCTCACTCATCTGCCTTATTATAACAACTGATCTGGAAATACTTAATGTTTTATTACAGCATGGTTTGAGGGAGCAAAGAGAAGCTTCTCTTTCGTCATTTAGCTAGTTCAAACTCATCCCCTAGAGGCCTGATTCTTCTTCCAATAAAATCAATAATAAAACTTCTCTTTACTATTCTGGGCTTTGAAACGTAACTTAAATACATGATTGGGTTCCGTAGATACTTGTATAGCTGATTAACACCTTTCAAACTTGGCCACTGATGCTGGACAGTTTTTTACTTATATATCTTGACAACTACCAATACAGCAATAATTTTCTGCATAAAATTATGGGGAAGTATTAGTAAATACTTCAAACAGAGAGACATTACCTATTCTGGATAGAAATTAGCACAGCCTAAAGGACTGTTTCTTTAGGTAATTATGATGTTAAAAATAACAGAAAGTGAGCTTTATTACGTCTGGATAAACACATTCCAAGATGAAATCACAAGTTGAGGACCTAGTCTTCCTTCACAGGTCTTCACAAATCTTCTGCAAAAGCAGAATGTGTGTGGGGAGAATATTCACATTCAGGCTAAATTGTCCACTGAAATGGGCAGACTCCTGTCAATAGATGCTTAATAATACAACCACGATGATCCAAATCACTAAATCAAAACCACAAACCAATTATAAAAACCAAACAAAAAAATACCCAAAGAGACCAATCTGAGCTGCCGCTTCCATTCTCTAACTACTACCATTGCAAATTTTTTCCCTAATAGTTAATCAGAACTTCCTTTGTTGCAACTTGTGTCTGTCTCCTATTGTCTTTTGCACTTCCAAGAAGAGTCTGGTCTGTCTTCTCTATAATCTCCCATTAGGGAACTGAAGGCAGTAGTAAGATTCCCTCTCCACTCTCTTTTCTTAAGACTGAACAAACACAGATCTCTCAGCCTTTTCCCATATGGCACCTTATAGCTGTAATAGTTTAATCTAGCTTACAATTCTTTAGAATATTTAAAATGTCAATGTACATCAGGCTCTCTGGTAAAATATTAGTTCATATGGTGTTTGCCGATCACCAGACTGAGCATATTGCTGATCTTGAAGTCCAGGATCAGGAACACATTTAACCAGTGCTGTAGCACAGATTTTGAACATTTAAATTTGTTTAACATAGGAATCAAACTACATGCATTGCTGTTCCAATTCCATATTTTATAGTTTGGACTGAATACGATGATGATTTAAATGGAAAATACAGTAGTTTGAATTGCAGTACAGCTGCATATTTTGTTGAGTGGGTTGAATACCAGTCAAGCTGTGAACTTCAGAGACTGAAATTTCATATCCTTCTTTAATCATGCTGAATTCTTTGTTGATGAAGCAATAGAATTTAACTGTAGAGAATATTTGCTGATCTGCAAAAGAGTGTGGTTTTGTTGCCAAATATATTTTAGAAAACAAACTAGTAAGATAAAAATGTTTACAACCTATGACATAGTGAGCATATTAACAGACAGTATGTATCGAAGTCTAATAAAGAGGCTTATTCTGCTTTTGGCTGCTCTAGAGAAAACCTAGAAGTAACTTCTGGGATTCAGAAATTTAACTGAATCTATAACACTCTACATGAAGATCACAATACAGCCCGTATCTGTAACAGTATCTTTGCTCATTATTTCAACTGTCATAAGCCAATATTAATTGTGGTGATATATCTAAGATTCAGGGAAAAAAACCCAACAGTTTCTCTTTATATGTGCAATATTACTGAAAATAAATTCACCTAAGAATATTGAAATTGTTAAGTTTTATTATAAAGGCAGCATTAGAGTGAGTAAACCTAGGAAATACACACTATTAATTATATAAATGTCTGCATAAAAGGGGTACAAATAAAATATGTCTAAGTCAATAACTACATATATATCCAGACAGCAAATTTTTCAAATTAACAGATAATAAGTAGCAGATGTAATACTCAGGTTAGGCAAGTACTGAATAAAGCGGTAAATTACTTTACAAAAAATGTTGCCAAACTAGAAAGTTTCTTTGGCTAAATATGGACAATCTCGCAAAAAAAACAACAAAAAAAAGGGCAATGGAAGTGATGATCTCATGCAGTCACATAAGTCTTCAGAGGAGCAGTAAAACCAACAACATAAAATGTATAAAATGCATATAAATATTACTGACTTCTCACAACAGTATTCCCGCCAAATCAATGTGATAAGTTGACGTGGTCAATATGGGTCTGAATTGAAGTCCAATTCTACCTTGTGTCACTGATTTGCTCGGTCACTAGAGTAAATCACTTCTATTCTTGCTCCAGCTTTTCCTTATCACTAAAATAAAAAAAAAAAAAAATATTTTGTGAAGTAAGCTTTGAGCTCTGTGGATGAAAAGTGCTACAGAAGAGCTGAGTTTATAATTCATTTAGTGGTACATACAAACGTACCTGGACGGGTGAAACGGCACCAGGCTATGTTGATTTTAGTAATGATTTAAATGATAAGATGTATGTGATCTTGGTTTATGCTTGTCAGCTGTAACATGTGGAAAGTGTCAGCAGTCCTAGTGATTTCAGTGATCTTGGCTAAGCCTTTCTATGCTATTTAATTTACCTTATGCTTTTCTTTCCTTTCCTGATGTTAGACTCAAAAAAGTGACTAGAATGATGAGACTGAGAGGTGGCAGGGAGGCATTTTATAACTTATTCTAAAGCAGCTGGAAAAAAAAGGCTGTGCTGTGAAATGACTCTGCTGATGAGCAACAAATTATATTTGTAAACATTGTGAACCTATGGAATTATCCAGAAGACAAATAATTTTAAAATGTTACTAACTTGTTGCCTGAAAGCCCTTGCTCTCTTAAAATAAAGGAGATCCACAAACTCCTAGAATAGGAGTACAGTGGAAATAGATTTTATTTTCTTGAAAATAAAGATGATGGTGCAGTATGTTTTTCCTTTTATCTATGGGATATATGTCAAAGAAACATTTGTTTAGCAAAATGATTTCTAACTCTGTATATGAAGATGCACTGTAATTCACCAAAAGTGGGAGAGAAGAATTTTTTAAAGGAAATATGGAAGCAAAGAAACTCAGCATAGAAGCTATTGCACTATCAGAGATGCCTGTCAATAGCAGTGTATTAGTCTTTCAATAAAAACTGCAATGTAAGCATACTACTGACACATACCACATTTGAAATAGGCTAAAATGAATGCAAGTAATAAAGTATCAAAACCTATGGCAATGCTGTATTGTAAACTCTCACCCTGCAGCAAGAGATAATATAGGATGATATACCAGCTTTTTAATCCAGGTATTTCTTTGGAATACCTTGTAATTATTAGACCGGACAGGGAGATTGTAGGATTGGCAGGTAGCATGCATGTCTCTGTAGTTTTTGTCAGAGTGCTGATATGTGTACATTCTTGTTGATAAGAGTGGTGACAGAAATAGAAAATCCCCAACTGCTTCGGGGAATGAAAAAGAGGGCTGGATAGCAAAACTTCCTCCCCCTGCCCTTCTCCGCACAATATACACCACATCAAAAGGCAGAAAGAGCTTCTCTGTTCTCTTCACAGTTAGCCAAAATTCCTCTTTACTCATCTCAGACAAATGACCATCAAACAGGCACGCAGCTTTACTCTCTGTAAACCAGGAATGTGGTCTTCATAGCATCATCAATGTTCTTTAAACCTTTTTTTAGATATCAATCAGAAATCCTCAGTGTTGGACCTGTGAAATATGTTTTCCCTGTAACAGCTGTGTTTATGGTATGTATCTCACTAGCTGCTTATAAGCTAACGCTTATGAACAT